>NW_003852475.1:2423150-2489959 GCF_000181295.1 Otolemur garnettii | reverse complement strand
GGGAATGCAAACTAATACATTCCTTTTGAAAAGACGTCTGGAGAACACTTAGAGAACTAAAAATAGAGCTGCCGTTTGACCCTGCAATTCCTTTATTAGGAAGGAATTGACCAGAAGACCAAAAATCACTTACAACAAAGATATTTGTATTTGAATGTTTATTGCAGCTCAATTCATAATTGCTAGGTCATGGAATAAGCCCAAGTGCCCATGGACCCATGAATGGATCAATAAATTGTGGTATATGTACACCATGGAATATTATGCAGCCCTAAAGAAAGATGGAGACTTTACGTCCTTCATGTTCACATGGATGGAGCTGGAAAATGTTCTTCTGAGCAAAGTATCTCAAGAATGGAAGAAAAAGTATCCAATGTACTCAGTCCTATTATGAAACTAATTTCATATGAAACTAATTTCATATGAAAGCTATAACCTAATTATAGCCTAAGAATACAGGAAGGGGGGCGGAGAAGAGGGGTGTGGATGGGTGGAGGGAGGGTGATTGTTGGGATCACCTCTGTGGTTTATCTTACAAAGGTACAAGTGATTCTTTCTAAAAGTAGAATATAAATGTCTTAACACAATAACTAAGAAAATGACATGAAGGCTATGTTAACCAGTTGGATTAAAATATTTCAAATTGTATATGAAAACACCATGATTGCATTAATGTACACAGCTATGATTTAATTAAAAAAAAAAGAAAAGAAAAGTCACTCTTCACATTTCCACACACTGCTTATCCATTATTCTCAATCATGCAGAATATGATTAAGAACACCCAAACAAGCCAAAACAGACCACTGGGGAGATCCATGCCAGGGACAGTTAACCAGTGTATCCTCTGAGATGGACTTGGTTTATCAGGAGATGGCATAGCTCAGGGGCCAGCAAACTTCTGGAATGGGTCAGATAGTATTTTAGACTTTATGGGTCATATGATCTTTGTCACAGTTGCTCAATGCCACAATTTTGATGCAAAAGTAGTGATCAACAATGAAATGGCCATGGCTGTGTTCCAATCAAAATTTATAAAAACAGATGGTGGGCTAGATTTGGTCTACAGGCTAGAGTTTGCCAACCACTAATGGAATCTGAACACTTTGGGAGGCCTGTCTTTCCAGTTCCTCACAGCACTAATCCCCTGGTCCCAAACCTCCACTGATTCCCATAGTGGGGTTTCCTATCTGGTCCCAATAATGACATTAATGAGGGCCACAAACATTTTTTTTCCAAGTGTTTCTTGACAGGCATGAAGAATGCAGGAGGACCTGTCTATTTCAGTAGGTGTCTTTACGGCAGGTGCCTGTAAGGAACAGAATGCGCTCAGATACCACAAGGGAACAGGGTATGAGAAAAGGACATGGATCTAGACAAGAAAGCTGCCAGGAACGCTTTCTCTTTGTCTCCAGGCTGTAGGGCAGTGGCTCTCAACCTTCCTGATGCTGCGATGTATTTTCATTGTTACAAAGGGGTCTCGACCCACAGGTTGAGAACTGCTGCTATAGGGGCTGTGTCTCTGCCTTCCATACCACCTGGTCCCTCCAAAGCACCCCTGCTTCTCTTGGGGCTGGGGGTATCTCTCCGCACTGTGGGGCTTCATCATCCTCTCAACACCTCCCCTTCCCCTTCCACATCAGTCCCAAGTGGTTCTCACAGGGACTCCTGGAGGGCTTCTGCTTCAGCCTCACACACATCTTTTTGATTTCTGTCCTGTGGCTTACTCTCACTGCTCCTATTTTCCAAACACCAAGTAAAGGATTTCAGGAATCTGACTGGACTGTCAGTTCCAACTTCTACCAAGAAGCTGGACTGCTTTGGGCCATGGGACAACTCCCTAGGGTCCAATCAGCCCAGGTTGGAGCCATGTGCTGGCATTTCCCATTCTAGTGTTTGGGTAGGCAGGAGCATGCCCAGGGCGGCGGGGACATTTCCATGAAGTTGAGTGGCAGAAAGAACAGCAGGTATCTTTAGAATCTGAACAAGTCCTAGAATCTCAGAGTAAAGGAAGATCATCCCAAATCATCTGGTCCATATTATGCACCACCCCCCACTGCAACCCCAACCTTCCAGAACTGACAGGTGTCATTTTCCTGCCAGAAGATGAGGCAAAGGAAGACTGGCACATGGGATGGGAAAAGCCATCCATAAACCCCCCTGCAAGTTAAAGCCAGTGTCAAATGCAGCTCTGGAAATGTGGCTGCACTAACTTTTCACCTAAAAGGCACATCTGTTTCCTGTGTGCCTTCACAAAATACTCTGGGATGGAAAAAGAGACTAAATTCTCACATACTCTGCTGTGTTCAAGAACTGAAGATATTCTGAATTCATGTGAGAACTTTACAGTGCTTTTCCCAGCACAGAATGTTGGACTGATGTAAGAAAACTGAAATAGCACTCTAGATTTTTGGTATTTAGGCAAAGATGAACATGGACACACTGCTACTCAGCATTTCGTAATCTTTGGCCAATGCACAGGTTAGGAACAAGGAAGGCTGAACTCCTGCAGGGTTTGAACACCTCTAAATGCAGAAAGATTCCAAATCACCTGAGCAGCATGGTTAACACATTTGGGACAAGCACAAGGAAGTCATCTTTTTAGGGGTGATTGTTAATTTATCTAAAATGGGTAACCAAAAAGCATTCAGAATCAATTTATCATTTTGTTTTTCTAAAGAACAAGAAAATGTTGCCAGAGGCACCTAGGAGGTAGCCACACTTGACTCCAAAACAGATGATGCAATTTCAAGGTCAAGTCCACATGAACATGCAAGTTATTTTCCTTTGAGCAGCAGCAGACAGAGGCTCTTCCATCAGAGCCTGCATCTTCCTAAAGCCAATACCATGCTCCATCATTTCATACCCAAGCTGAGCACAAGAATATCCAATAGGTTCTTAACCCAAGTATGTCTAAAAGTCAGCTGAAAAATGTGCTGACCCTTCACATTTGATACAAGGGAAGTAAAATGTGTAAATTCATGGGACCACCTTAAACAGCCATTTATTATCTAGCTTGATTTTATTTTACTTGAGAGAAGAAAGTGTGGAATAACATTAAGTATCACCAGGCCAGCCGGGGTTTCTTAACCTTGGCAGTGCTGCTGTGTGCCAGGGGTTGTCCTGGGCATCGCAGGACGTGTACACATCCCTACCTCTACTCGTGACATGCCAGTAGTACCACTGACTGGATGCAGCCACCAACGTTGTCTCCAGATAATTACCAAATGTTCCCCAGGGATAGGGAGGTAGGAGATAAAATTACCCACCACTGAGAACTTCTGTGCTAAGTGAAGACAAAACTCTGTTTATCAGACAGACAGTTATTGGAATTAAATCAGTCTCCTAGGAAATAGCCCACTCTCATCACCACTTTCAGACAGTCAGCATCTTGGAGCTGAGGGGTGGTGCCCTGCTTTTCCTTTCCCAACATGGGGTCAGAAGAGCAGTACCAGGAATTATTCACCCTGCACGTCACTTGTGCTCCCAGAGCTACAGAACTTCTAACATCCTTGACTGGGGAGAGATACAGTAATATGAGAACAGAGGTCATGACCATTCTGTTTCCCAGATAGCAGAGGAGAAGACTCACTCAACCAAGTTTCTCCCTGTGCAGGGCCCAGCTCCAGAAAGTTATCCAACCCCTATGAGGCCCTGGCTCTCAGAAGCAAGTACAAGGTGTGAGGGAAGCTGGAATGAGTTGCTTCTGCCATGCAAAGTGAAGGGTTTGCTAGACAGCTGCTGCCTAGAGGAGCGGCACAGCCTTGGTGAGAAGGCCACGTGCTGAGCCACCAGGCCCTTGAACATTCCTGTTTACTGCTTGGAACATCCCACTAAGCCCTGGGCACTTGGCCTGATTACTCCCTGGATCAAAGTTAAATGAAATTACCCAACGAGCTTCTTTCCAGAGAGAGCAAGCTGCACAGACTGACTCACCTTCCAGAAGCTATCCACTTTGCCATACACAAGGGACTGGTTCTGCCTTTTGATCTCATTGATGTGATGGATATCGCTGGAGTTCAGGTGCTGCTCGACCACAAACCCCAGGAAGCTGTTGTCTGGGGTGTGAGCTAAGGGGGAAAGAGAGGGGAGGACGGTGAGGGTTCAGTCAGCTAGAAGAAAAATAATTATAAATGTATTGCAGGCCATCTCACCCAAGTCAATGTTTTCATGTGACCCTGCTCTTCCTTACCCGAAGGGAGAGAGGTCCCTCTCTCCCACACATCCCCAGCAAAGCCTTTGTTCGGGAATAGTTCTTCCCAGGATAGGTTAACCTGGGAAGTCATTAAGCTCAGTTCGCTCCATCCTTATTTCCTCAGAGCAAAGCTACTGTCATCTCTTGGGAGAGATGCCTCTGTCTGGGTCTCTCTGCTGAATGGCCAGGGGTGGAGGGGGCAGAGCTGAATCAGACGTTCTGCATGGGGTGGCCTCACATAGTCTGATCTGACTCCAGCTGTGTTTTACCACTCCGGTAGGTAAAAGAGGATTTGGGGACAAGCAACAGTGCCTCCCACCCCCAGCCTTAACCTTTCACCTTCTCTAAGATTTACTCACTAATAAAAGATGTAATTATGGGCTACATTGAGCAAATGCCTGGAAAGAAAGCAGATAAAAAGGTAAAACTCTCCAGGGATACAAACTACTCCCAAAAACCCAACCACTGCAAAAGAATAGTGTCTATTGGATAGACTACTCTTACAGAGAAAAGTCATTTTGCTCTGGGTTTCCCTCATCATTTGAGTTCTACATCTTCTTTAACACTTGATCATGGGGGAAAGCAACTTCATATTCTCTCCAAATACTTGTATCTTGGGCCTGTAATCTTAAAAGGGGTGCCACCAGGAGGCAGTAAGTAGGAAACACTTCTCTCTTGATTAAGTGGAGACTCTTCCACTTTCATTCTATCCAGAGAAATCTCAGCATTTCAGGGATGGCCCTGCAGAGGACACACATGGCAGATACTAAATGGAGCAAGTACTCTGCTCGGCTCTGACCTGAATAGAATAGCTATAAATAATGCGATGCCAAAGGCCCCTTGGGAATCGAGATATCCTGGAGATTCCGTCAAATCCATGTATTGCAGCTTTGGCCATGGGCATCCCCAGGTGGGTGGTGGGCAAACGGAGGATGCTGGTCCCTTCAGCTTGTCCTGGTTCTTGGGACTGAAACACCCTTTCCTAAGCAGGGAGGTGGCACAGAAGCTCTTCAAGATGGAGTGAAGGGCAGAGGTGGGCGGGCCTGCAGCCCAGGCCTAGCAATTGGACGCCCTGACTCCCCCCTCATCAGTCTGCGTGGTGCGGGGGAACGCAATGAAGAGGGCAGGCTGGCAGGGAGCCCTGAGCTGTGCAGATGCACGAGCTGTATAAGCACTGTGTTGTCACCCTCCGTCTCCCAGGCTTCTGCCTAATGGGGGCGACAGGATGAGGAGATAATAGGGTTGTGGCTGGGGACTTGTGCTCGGTCTGGCCAATCTGTTATTTCATTTCTGTGTTTTTGAACAAGTGCCCAGAGGCAATGGCAATGGTTGCAGTGGCTGAAAAGTAAATTACTGAATAAATTCTACCGCCAGCAAGAGGCAGTGGTTGCTGTGTTTCCCTTCCTGAGCAGCTGAGGGCAGGAGGGGCTTTGAGAAATACAGGAGGTGGGAAGAGGGCCTGTGAGAGGTCCCAGTATCACGATGTTGCTTAAAAATACCTCTTGGTAGAAATTTTTGTTGATTCCATGAGTTTTGAACTAGACTCTGACACTACACTTCGGGATCGTTTTTTCTATTTTCAGAAAATTTATGAGGTGATTAAGGCTCCAGGCTTTAGAGATTTGTTTCCACAATGCAGGTATTTACTTCCTATGGGGCCACTTTAAAAAGTACTTGCAAAATACTCAACGGGTCTTAATTCACACTATAAGGTACTAACGTGTAGTTGAAGATAAAATGACGGTCAAACCCCAAAAAGAAAACAGCACATGTATATACTTATTTTTGTGTCAAAGACTCCTCTAAGCTTCTAACTCAGATAGGGGAGAAACAGGAAGAAATACTCTAGTCAAAAGACTTGAGTAGTGGGCTTCATGGTGTCAGGACCACAATTTGGTTCTAAATCAACGTTGACACTGCATGAAAGAATGGATTACATATCCATGTTCTCCCCAAGCTTCCATCCATATACTTTAACTCCCCTCTCCCCTTGGGAGATGTTTACTTGGGGATCGACAGCCTCTAAGTGCAGTTTGAGGACCTCATAGGCAGTGCTTACAAACAGGACCACTGTGTGTGATGGGCTGAAGCCTGGGTGCAAGCAGACCTCTGCATGTCTCTATTCTCCCAGGCGACTCTAGACTTGCCACAGGACACTGAGCCTTGGCATCAGAAGGGTTTGCTCAGCTGCGCCTTTTCCTAGCAGGTGACTCCAAAGTAACCACAGGCCTGGCATGGCTTGCTTCCAAGGAGCTGGCCACCAGATGGTACCTACTTGGTAGTATCTGCAGAGAATGCCTTGGTCTTATTACGTTGCTTATGTTAAATCAAAGGCCACAAGCTCAGGCTGATGCTTCTCCATATCTGAAATGACCTTTTCAATGAGATTAAACCTCAAAGTAAACGTTGTTTTTTGTTCTGCCTTATTATGGGAACACAGACTTTGGTTGTGTTGTGTTTCAAAGAAAAGGTATTTACATCTCAAGGTCAATCAAAGAAATCCCATCAAAAATGGGATGCAGGAAATCACTCTATCCCAGAAGATAAACAAATGTGACTTTTAAAAAAAGCTGATATTAGAGTTCTGAAAACATGCTAAGTTCGGTGCCAAGTGTGCTAAGTCTTTTTAGCTTCATGACCGACTACCTTATAAAACATTTGTATAGATGAGAAAGAGAGTTACTTAGACTACCCGAGTCTATGTGCTAGCAAATGGCACTGCTGGGATTCAGAGCCCGATTGCCTGCTCCCAGAGCCCAAGCTCCTAAAGCTACTCTCACATACAGCCTGGTAGTTCCAATATTTTATTTTTGGAACCCTTTGAACTAGAATAGTAAACCATGCTTCTAAGAAAAACAGTATTATAATAAAGTAGGCCAAAATGCACATGTGATTAGAACTCCTATTTGATTCTGCAATCTCATTACTAGGGATCTACCCAGAAGAAAAAAAATCCTTTTATCCTAAGGACATTTGCACTACATTGTTTATTAAAGCTCATTTTGCATTTGCCAAGATGTGGAAACAATCTAAATGTCCATCAACCCAGGAATAGATTAACAAGCTATGGCATATGTATACCATGGAATACTATTCAGCCATTAAAAAGATGGATACTTCACATCTTTTGTTATTAACCTGGATGGAGTTGGAACATTTTTTTAATGATTAAATCATAGCTGTGTACATTAATGCAATCATGGGGTACAGTGTGCTGGTTTTATATACCATTTGAAATATTTTCATCAAACTGGTTAACATAGCCTTCACTGCATTTTCTTAGTTATTGTGTTAAGACATTTATATTCTACACTTAGTAAATTTAACATGTACCCTTGTAAAATGCACCAGAGTTGTCATCCCACCAATTACTTTCCCTCCACCCATCCTTCTGCCTTCCCTCCCTCTTTTCTTTCCCCTTCTTCTTGGGCTATATAGTTGGGTTATAGCTTTCATATGAAAGCTATAAATTGGTTTCATAGTAGGACAGAGTACATTGGATACTTTTTTTTTCCATTGTTGAGATACTTCGCTAAGAATATGTTCCAGCTCCATCCATGTAAACATGTAAGAGGTAAATGCTCCATCCTTCTTTAAGGCTGCATAATATTCCATGGTGTACATATACCACAATTTATTAATCTATTTGTGGGTCGATGGGCACTTGGGCTTCTTTCGTGACTTAGCAATTATGAATTGGGCTGCAACAAACGTTTGGAACACTTTCTTCGTAGTAAAGCATCATAAGAATGGGGAAGAATCCAATGTTCTCAATACTAATATGAAGCCAGTAGAGGATCTAATATACAACCACATAAGAGGAAAAAAATCAATTCAAGGTGGGGGGCTGGGGAATGAGGGAGCGGGGAGAGGGGAAGAGGGAGAATGGATGGGTGTGCTCTCACTTAAAGGGCACAAAGTTAGGGTGTATGGCACACCTCTTGGAGGTGAGGCACGATTGTAAAAGGGACTCTACCTAATAAATGCAAACACTGTAACCTAATTCTTTATAACCTCAAATTAACCTGACACAATAAAAAGAAAAAAAAATACACCTGTGAGACTCAGTATATCTACCTGGTGTGACCTTAGCTTTTTGAGTAACTTGTGCCATATGTATGCAGGGTGCACTGACCTTTTTACATGCTATAAACTTCAGAGGATTTGCTAAACATTGACAATGATTTTAAAATGATTTAGGACAAACATCTTTTCTTATTAAGAAAGGCACTATTTTAAGCACTTTGGAAGCACCTATTTAGAAATGATTACAAATCAGCTTGATGTGTTCCCTGAGCAGATTATAGTGATGATTACTTTTAAGAAATAATATTAGCTCAGCTTGAATAATTCATTTGATGACATTTTGGAGCACACTTTCTACAAGCCAGGTTATATGCTACGTATTGATGGATTACAAGACGAAGGTGAGTTTCTTGTTTCATGGAGCTTACCAACTACTTAGTAAAATATCTATCAACCAGTAATCTTTGTTTTAAACACACTTCAAAAATTTTAAACTGAATTGCCTTTTCCTTCAATTGCTATGAGGTCTATTTTTCCTACCAGTAAGTCTCAAGCACCTAGGAGAATGATGTGTATCCCCAACTTACCTGGTAACCTAGGGTAGGAACCAGGCAGGCTCATTCCTCAACCCTTGGTCATGTAGCAAGTCCCAGAGACATTAGCTTCTCAAAACCCCTCAGTTCATTCCCCCCGCCTCTACCCTTCTCAGTTCAGGCCTCATTAGCTCTTGCCAAGGATTTTGCAATAAACAAGTTTTTTATGTTTTTTTTTAATTTTTTTTTTTTTGAGACAGTCTTACTTGGTCACCCTTCGTAGAGTGCTGTGGCATCTTAGCTCACAGCAACCTCAAACTCTTGAGTTCAAGCAATCCTCTTGTCTCAACCTCACAAATAGCTGGGACTACAGGCACCTGCCACAATGCCCAGCTACTTTTTAGAGACGGGGTCTTGCTCTGGTACACGCTGGTCTCGAACCTGTGAACTCAGGCCATCCTCCCGACTCAGCCTCCCACATGCTGGGATTACAGGCGTGAGTCACTGTGCCTGGCCACTTTTTTCTTAAATAAAAATGTTTTATTACTTTTCCTGATTTGTAACAGTGTAAAAGTTTGTTTGTTTGTTTTTTGAGACAGTCTCACTCAGTTGCCCTGGGGTTCAGTGTCATGGTGTCATAGCTCACAGGAAACTCTGGGGCTCAAGTGATCCTCTGGCCTCAGCCTCCTGAGAAGCTGGAACTACAGGTACCTGGCTATGCTTTAAAGATGGGGTCTCACTCTACCTCAGGCTGGTCTAGAACCTGTGAGCTCAAGCAATCCACTTGCCTTGGTCTCTGAGAGTGCTGGGATTACAAATGTGAGTCATTGTGCCCAGCCCTAAAACTCTTTTTCAGATTATAAGAAAGGTATAAGAGAAAAAAGAAGTGACCCATCATTTTACCACCTAGAAATAAGCACTATTAGTGGGCTTTTCTTTTCTCCTAATCTTATGGATCTTTTTGTATCTTCAAACTAAGGTTGGATCCTGCTACACTACACTACCCTTTCAGAAACTTTTTCCACTCACACGGTATGTCATAGATTTCTCTCTAGGTTATAACCGTAGCTTATCACTACTCATGAAGATAGTACAATACTTCAGCGCCGGATGTGCCTGGACCTCCCTTCAGATGTGGTCTGCCAAGAGCCCTCTGTGAGCCTAACTAGTCCCCCCCCAATCCATGTACTTCTGTTCCATATAGGTGGGTGGGGTGGTACCAATCCTGACTGACCACCCTCCCCATGATAGAATGAGGGGTACCCGCCCAAACAGACCTGCCCCACCCAGGTGAGGCTGACCTGCCCAGGTAGAATGAGTGTATGTCCCTCCCAGAAAGTGGTAGATGGACCAATCCTTGTCTCCCTAGCCCTTTAAATCCCCCATCCACCATTACCCACCTGTGGATTTCTTCCTGGTTGGAGAGCCTACCCGACCTGCACCCAGGTGGAATAAAGCCATTTTAATTGCACAAACCAGGCCCTCTGTTTTCCTTTTGTCTCGCACCTCAGAATAATCTTTCATCTTTGGCTCTGTAACCTTTCACCCAACTCCTCACACCTCCACAGAGTGGCAGATAGCTGAAAGGACTCCACCCAGCAAAGTCTCAACTGAGAGACAGGTTTACAATCCAAGTCCCATTGCTCAGCTTTCTTCATGACTAAACAGAACTACTTTTGAAGTCAGTCTTTCTGCCAGTGTCACAAAACTGTCAGGGTGGAAGTCTTAGGGCTGCAGGTGGCTCCCTGCCTTCCTGTGAAGATGGCCTGTCTGAGAATGACACCAGCTGAGAAAAGTATAAAGCTGAGATAGGGAAGAGAAAGACAGAGATGTCCTTCAGGCCTGAACCCAGCTCTGCAGAAGCTGGTTTCAATGACTCTCAGTGACAAGTGCCGACAAACCCTGTGACCAAGCCAATCTGACAGAGATCCTCTCTAGGACATGCTACCACAAGACACTTAGGACATTTCCAATTTTTGGCTTCTTAAATCCAGGGATACTGTCTATCATGACACCCTTGTAACTCTGCAGTGGGTTTCTAAGCAATCTCTACAGCCTTGCCCCTTTCTTCCTTCCTCACCATCCCCCAGCCCCAGTTCTGCCTCCAAGTTGCATAACAAGGTAGACTTTGAATAAATACGTGACCATGTCTTGCTGAAAATCTTCACCCGCTTCAGAAGGAAGTGGGGTCAGCCGAGCTAGCATTTCACTTTTAACTCCAGACATGCCCAGCTGATACAAGCCTCTGCTCCACCTGACCTGACTCATTTGGGCCATGTTTCTCTACCTCATCTCATGTGTCTGGCATGTCTATTACTTCCCTCTCCCTTTAAGACTCTCCACACCTCCTGGTTGAGGGATTTTGTGAATCTCCCAGACTGAGTGTGCCCTTCCTTGGCACTCTTAGAGCTGTTATCACAATTATTGTCTCCCCTGAGGGCCTATATACTTCCAGAGGACAGAGCCATGCTTTATGTACCTGGCTGCCCTGAGTGTATTGAGTAAATATATATATATATATTTTGAGACGGAGCCTCAAGCTATCCCCCTGGGTAGAGTGCCATGGCATCACGCTCACAGCAACCTCCAACTCCTAGGCTCAAGCGAGTCTCCTGTCTCAGCCTCCCAAGTAGCTGGGACTACAGGAACCCCCCACAACGCCTGGCCATTTTTTGGTTGCAGCCGTCATTGTTGTTTGGCGGGCCTGGGCTGGGGATCCGAACCCGCCACCTTGGGTGTATGTGGCTGGCGCCTTAGCCGCTTGAGCCACAGGCGCCGAGCCGAGTAAATATTTTTTTAATGCATGATTAAGTCAATGATGAATGCTTAATCAGAAACAATTGACTTTGTAGGTAAGTCTACACCAGCAGGAATAGGGGCCATACCTCAACTACCTCTTTACACACAAGTTTCAAACCAAAGCCAATTCTTGGGATTACTCATTAGCAAAGGTAGCTCACCCACTCTATGCCACAACCCAGCCTGGGCCTGGTATACCATAATTGTTCATTAAATATTTATTGAACTGATAAATTAACATTTTTTTATTTAGGCCACAAAAATAAAAAACAAATTAGAGATAACATACTTTTAAATTAAAATTCCAAAATCAGAGAATTCTAAATTTCTCAATATTCAGCTTATTTACTGGACACTTTCTGTAAGCCTACAACAACTTACGAGTTCAGAATATACCAGTGAACAAGATAAGCCTGGGTTTCCCTATAGTAAGCATATTAGCTGGAGAAAGTGATAATTAAATAATTCAATGCCTAAAAGGAACTAAGCATAATTTATTCTATAAATAATATAGAACTCTAGTTAATGACATTATGCTAAAGCATCTAAGGCAGTGGTTCTCAGTCTGTGGGTCACAACCCCTTTTGGACTGTGTTAAAGGTTCACGGCATTAGGAAGGTTGAGAACCACTGATCTGACGGTTTAGCCATCCAACAAAAACAAAAAATGGTGGATTGATGGAGAGAGGATTGGCATACAGATATGGATTGATATATCATAGAACAAACAAACTGTTAATGGTACAATCTGGGTTTTAGATTTCCTGTGTGTATTTCTTTTACTTTTTGATGTTTGAGAAATGACATAAAAATGTTGAGGAAGAATATTGGCTGCCATCAGAGCCATGAAAGTTTTGCTGATTCTGAAGATGAAACTGACATGATAGAAAAACATCATTGGAAAATAAAGTCACACAAGAAGAAATATGGTTTTGAAAAGCTGTACACTGATTTTATGCTTCAAATTTTACCAAAACTGATTTTTTTCAAATGGTGGTGATGCTAGGCTTTTCAAGTGAGTAAGCTGGAGTACAGCCTAGGGAAACTACAATGTATAGTTGGGTTGAAAAATGAGTACCTGAACTCTTGACAGAAGGCACACAAGAGTACATTTTTCAAGTGTCAAAAAGTAATTTAGGAGGGAATGGACTCCTTAAAGGAACATTACTCTCGAAGGCTGAGTCTCAGACTGAAGGAGCTGAAGGAGCCACAGGCTGATCCTCTTACTCACTGGTCTCCACTATAGTGAGAGGCAACAGTCCTCCTGATCCAAGTTAAAGGCCAAAAAGGAAGTTTGAACAGCAGATTGTTCCTTTGCTAAAAATAAATGGTACAAGGAAGCAACGATCCTTAGCTACAGTCAACAGGTTTTATTACTGGCATGAATGGGACCGGTTCCTTTCTAAAGTTCCTGTTTCGTCAGGCAAAACTTTTGATCCACAAGCCACCATTCTGATCAGATTGTGCAAAAATAAAAATGACAGAGAGCCCCAAATCCTCAGGGAAATTCAAAGAATGTCAATGACACTGGTATGGTTTGAACACCTCTTGAAAGCCCAACCATGAACATTTTGTGGGAAGAGAGTAAGCTGAGGCCACTGGCCTCAAGAAGCTTCTGTAACCTGAAGTATGTGTAGTAGTTCTTCCCCTTCTTTACCTGCTGCATGGGCTAAAAATAGGAAGAGGAGGGGGAGGGGAGCAGAGGGGCAGGATGGGTAGAGGGAGGGTAATTGGTAGGACCACACCCACACTGCATTTTACAAGGATACATGTCAGACTTACTAAGTGTACAGTATAAATGTCGTAACACAATAATTAAGAAAGTGCGGTGAAGGCTATGTTACCTAGTTTGTTGTATTTCAAATTGTGTATAAAACTAGCACATTGTACCCCATAAATGCATTAATGTACATAGCTATGTTTTAATAAAAAAAATAAAAATAGAACAGGCATTATTGTTGGTCCTTTGATCAATAAAAATTTTTCAGAATGCCTACTATGTTTCAGGCACTCTTCAAGATACTAGAGTTTCAGCAATTAAAAAAAAAAAAAAAGATAAAACACTCCTACCATTACACAGTTCAGATTCCAGGGGAGGAAAAAGAAAATAAACAAAGTAAAATATAAATGCTAGGTAGTGATAAAGTTATGGAGAAAATAAAACATGACAGTAAGAAGTTGGGGAGAAAGAAATTACAAAGCATTCAAAATTGTATATAAAATCAGCATGTTGTACCCCATAAATCCAGTAAGGTACACAGTTATGACCTAATAAAAAAAGGGGGGGGGAGTATCATGGTACGTCTCACTGAAGTCAAATTGTTTCAATGAAAAAACCAGGAGGAGATGGAGAAATCTAATGAAAGAATGTGCCAGAAGATGGGACAACTAATGCAAAGGCAATGCAAAGGTCCCCACGGGTGAGCATGGCTGGCCTACCCAAGCAAGAGGAAGGTTAGAGGCATAGAAACAGATGGGGCCAGATAGGCAGTGGGGATTGAGTCACCTGGGATGACTCACCTCAAATAGCAGCCACAACTAGGATTTGCCTCACCTGCATGTTCAAGTTTCCTCTGCTCCATTCAACTTGGTTTGTAATTTCTAAAGACAAGCTTGAGAAGACCTTTTCTGTTTGTGTATCTCCTGACCTTGTTGAAAGTAAGTGTCTAGAGAACAGATATCCCAAAGGATCAGGAGATGCCAATTGAACAGGTGGACAAAACTAACAACCAAATATCCCAATCTAACTTTCAAATTCACTCTCATAAGGAACAAGGAAATACTCAGGATTAGCTACCTCTTACTATAGAGTTTTTTCTTATAGGGCCTTGGAAAGTGAGGGGAGTAAGAAAAAAAATCAAAGGGGCAGGGCGTGAAATAGAAAGGCTCTAACTCAGTGATTTTCAACTGTTGTGCCATGAGAGGGCATTAGGTGTGCCACAAAAATTTTTAACAATCGTTTAATTATTTTCAAAAGAAGTTCAAAGCACTTCTAACTCTTTTTGAGATCAACATAGTTTAAGTGTGCCATAGGTTCAAGTGTGCCTTGAGATAAAGATTGAAAAGGCTGGGGGCGGTGGCTCATACTTGTAATCCCAGCACTCTGGGAGGCCCAGGCAGGTAGATTGTCTGAGCGCACAAGTTCAAGACCAGCCTGATCAAGAGCAAGACTCCGCCTCTAAAAATATCCAGGCACTGTTGCCAGTGCCTATAGTCTCACCTACTTGGGAGGCTGAGGTAAGAGAATTGCTTGAGCCCAAGAGTTTGAGGTTGTTGTAAGCTATGACACCATGGCACTCTATCAAGGCCGACAAAGTGAGACTGTCTCAAAAAAAAAAAAAAAAAACCTGAAAAACACTGCTTTAAACTAAACACTCAAGCTTCCTCTTACATTTCCCTATCTTTTCTGTTCCAAATTTCCATGTGTACCAAGAAATGCTGAACACTCCCCAGCTTTAACTATATATGGAATACAGAATGTGAGTACCCAGAAGGCAAATTCTTGCTATCTTCGCATTGTGAATGAAGCCACTGTGAATGATTCAACACACACAAACAAAATAAACCTATACAAACAGACTTTACTTAGAGAATGAGTGAACATTCTATTACAGGGATGTGAATAGTGAGGCTTTTGAGGAGACTGGGTTTCAAAGATTATTGAAATGTTTGTGGGATATAAAACTAAGGTCTGAGATGAAACTTGCCTGAAACCAGGGATGTAGTGTTTAGTAACATCTGCTATTGCTACATTCAGCCATATTCTCCAGGGAAACAGAGGGGAAAAAAGAATTGGATAAAAATGCTTTACCACTGCCGATGTTTTTACATAAGCCAGATGAAGTTGGGGAAGCCGCTGTCATGCAGGTGATCAGAGCTATCCAAACACTGATAGTTTGCAGTGCGAGTCATCAATTGTAGAGTTTCTCTTTCAAATGGTATAGGCAAATGTCTCCTCTATTTCACTTTTCTGTGTGGACAGGTTTCTTGCATTTGTTTCCTATGGTATAATGTACCTTACTTGGGATTGTGCAAAATAAAAGATTGCCGTTAGTAGTTAAAAACAAGTAAACTGCACAGTAGACTACAGGAAGACGCTGGAATAATGCCTGTATCTGTAGCCCAGCCAAGACCTGGCAACCCCGGGAAAGCCAACAGTTAATTCTCAGCCAGAAATAATAAAAGTTTCCCCAGACAGACCATAAGAGAGCCTTGAAAACCATGATTTTCGGCTCGGCGCCTATAGCTCAGGCTCGGCGCCTATGGCTCAACCGGCTAAGGCGCCAGCCACGTACACCTAAGGTGGTGGGTTCGAATCCCCAGCCTGGACCCGCCAAACAACAATGATGGCTGCAACCAAAAAATAGCCGGGCGTTGTGGCGGGCGCCTGTAGTCCCAGCTACTTGGGAGGCGGAGGCAGGAGACTCGCTTGAGCCCAGGAGTTGGAGGTTGCTGTGAGCTGTAATGCCACGGCACTCTACCCAGGGGGATAGCTTGAGGCTCTGTCTCAAAAAAAAAAAAAAAAAAAAAAAACCATGATTTTCAAGTTGAAAAAAAGATGCTATAATACATTAAGTGGGAAAAATATAGGCACAAAATTTTAGTATGTGTATTACAACTTTTAAAAAATACACATAAAAAAAAGATAACAATGGTTACCCTCGGATTAGGGGAGTCAGTTTTGGTGTGTGTTGGGGGGTGGGAGGGGAAGGCTTTCCCTGTTGTAATAAGGTTAATTTCCTTTATGAATTTGACTGGAAAGATGGAGGAAGTCATTTAAGTAGAATTTGCAAGAAAAGTAAAATTTGCTATAAGGGTGATTTATAGCAGGTAGGAGTGGTGAGGAATCCGTGTGGTGCGCCTCTGGAGACCCTCGGGTAAGGCTGGGGCCAGGACCTGGAGAAGGACACTTGAGGGTATCAGTTCAGAGAGCCTCAGGTCTGGAATACTTTGCTGTGAGTTTGGACATGACCCTGTGGACAAAGGGAAGGCTTGAAGTCTTTGAGGAGGAAAAGCTTGATCCACGTTGAGCTTTCAGGAGCTGGTTACAGCAGCCACAGGGAGGCCTTAGTTCAGAGGCTGTGGCAGCTTGTGGACAAGGAGTGAAAGAGAAACCAGGGCCTAGGAAGGGGGTCCTCCAGACTTATCAGCTTCCTGGAAGAAACCATTGCTTAATATATTTAGTCCAATGGCTATAGTGTTGTCTGAGCACCCAATAGTCCCTGTTAAAGCTGCTTAGGAAGGTATCAAGGACATTCTATATGGACAGAGCCTAAAATGCCCACCTATAAACAGAACACAGAGAGGATGGTGTCAGTGAAACTTCTGAGATTGGGTTGGGGGGGGGGCAGCAGAGAAAAAACAAAGCTTTCCAACTTGTACAGACCCCACCAACTTAGCCAGGAAATGAGTCACTGCTCCTAAGATACAGCTTGCATACAATGGTGAGTTTCTCTTCATCTTCCTGCTGGGCTCTGTCTGCACTGCACACAACACTGCCACATCTTAAATAAGACAGCTGCAGCTTAACACTGCACCCTACAAGGACAGCTCTCCACGCAGTCTCCAAACTTCCGTGTTCCCCGCCAGTAGGAAACCATCTAAGAACACAAGAGTCTGAGTAGACTCTCAATATTATGTGCACATTTATACAATTAGAGAGTGACTATTAGCCTGCATACTGTATTATGCACTGTAAGTTTATTTCATTTTTAAAAATTAACCAGGAAAAAAAAACTTCTGATTTTTTTTCTTGTAGTCAAAGCAATGAATGGCCTTTCCTTTCAGAAATATAAGAATAGCTGCATTTACCCACAGGGTAAGGGAAAGGGGGAGTCTCTGGGGGAAAGACTGGGCTGGACTGGTCCCCACCTCTTTGTCCTGTGAAGACTCTCTCAGGGATGCACCCAACTTCACTGTGGACATGCCCTAGAAAGCAGGGTGTAGGAGATACTATTTTCTGCTGCAAATTCCCCAGCCCAGACACACGTAAACATGATAAAGGTCTCAACTCTTTCAGTTCTCTACTCATTGCCATCTTTTCTTCATTCCCGATGGCCTCTGCTGTAAGATTTCTGTGGATAACTTGATGAATTCAGCCACCACGGGTAACGACTGCCTAGTTCCACCGTTTCATCAGGAGCATGAAAATGCTGATTTTCTAATTCTTCATTCTTTTTGCATTTATTAGCTGTGATTTCTCCATGATTAAAATCTTTCTCTCATCAGCCATTTGATTATCTTCAAAAAATATTTTGTGTTAAGCAAGATCAAAGCTGGATTCTTGCCCTTTATTTTTCAGAGTAATAAGTTGGTGTCCTGGCAACTTGCAAAGGTGACCCACTAGATCTTGTGGTTTCTCTTGTTTGCCTTATTCTGGAATCTTTACATCCTTCCCCTTGCTTGTATACTGAAAATCTTGGGTCCTACACTATAACAGTTTCAAATAATATAAATATTTCACACTATAAAGATGCTTTAAAGTCACTTGAAGCATTTTCTTTGTGCATGGAGTTAGCACCAACCCAACAAGATATTCATCTTTTAAAACCTGTTTTCAATTTTTAGTGCATTTTTTTCTTTTTTTTTTTAAATTGTGGTAAAAGATATATAGTATTAAATTTACCATCTCTACCATTTTTAAGTGTAAAGGTTAGCAGTGTTATATATAGTCACATTGTTAGGCAACTCATCTCCAGAAATCTTCCATCCTGGGACACTGAAACTCGAAATACCCATTAAACACTAATTCCCCCTGCCCTGTCGCTCACCCCTTGGCAACCAATTTTCTGTTTCTGTCTCTGTGATTTTTACTATTTTAGATATTTCATAAGCAGAATCATACAGTATGTGTCCTTTGTGACCAGCTTATTTTGCTTAGCATAATATCCTAGCGGTTCATCTGTTTTGTAACATGTGACAGGATTTCCTTTTTTGTATGGTACACACACCACCACACTTCCTTTATTCTTTATATTTGGGCTGCTTCCACCTCTTGGCTTCTGTGGACAATACTGCAATGACTGCAGGTATGCAAATACATATCTCCTGCAGACCCTACCTTGAATTCTCTGGGGCATTTAATTCCTTTTAAATTATACAAAACATTTACAAAGGTACTTTAAGAGACATTTAGCTTTTCCTGCAACCCTGCACGCCCCTCCTCCAATGTTAATCACTTTCACTAGTTTATTTATCCTTCCGTTGTTGTTTCCTTTCGGACTATAAGTGCATTTGCATATACTCTACACAAAAGGAAGCAGCTCTACCCCCTTCTGCACCTTGCTTTTTATTTACTTAATACAACTGAGATGTGCCCCTCCTTGAGTAGAGACATTCACCATCACCTTTTATAGCTACATAATACTTCACTATGTCAGTGGACCACGCTACTCACTCATTCTCCTATGACGACACCTGACTTGTTTCTAGAATTTTCCTATCACAGACACTACCACAATGAATGCCCTTGTGCACATGCCGTTTCTTATTTTTGCCCACTTATCTTTGGGATCGATAGATTCCTAGATGTGAGTTTCCTCAGTTGAAGGGAAAATGCACAAGCAGTTCTGACAGATCTTGAGAAATACCCCCCTGCAGGGGTAGCTCCAGGTTGCATTCTAACCCCCAAGCTGGAAGATGACTGGTTTCTCACAGAACTTTCGCATTTTTGCCAGCCTGTCGATGGGACATGGGATGGCATCTGGGTGCAGTTTTAAAACACACTTCTCTTATTGTGAGAGAGGTTAACATCTTTCCACATGTTTAGAGTAATACATTTTTTACCTTTTAATTATTAATAGCTTTTTCCTAGTTTTCTATTAATTACAGAACTTTTTCTTCTCAATGTTTAGAAACTGTTTATATATGTTAGTCATGTTACCCTCTGTGATATAATTCAATTATGTTATTGCTGGTGGTTGTTCTGCCATGTAGGGTTTTTTTTTTCCTAAAGGCAGTCAAGTATATCAATTTTCCCTGATTTCTACTGAATTCTGAGTCAGAAAAATTATTCCCCTCTCCAGGTTAATAGAAATTAATCCATGTTTTTGTCTTTGGTTACCTTTTAAGTAGTGAATTTCAGTCAGTCAACCAATACCCGCTGGAATCCTCCATCTATGGAGGCAAAAATAGGCTTGCAGGACTCTTAGTTCCAAATCATAAAAGAGACCTCTGTATTTTCAGGGTCTCCTTCTCTCCTCCCTGTAGATAGGGAGAGATCATCCCTTGGAGGGCACACACCCACCCTATCATTTAGGCAGTTTTGGCCCTTGTGGACACAGTTAACATTTCACTTGACATAGCCCACAGGTCACTTCTTACATTATTTTATGCCTCTTTATCCAAGTCCCTCAAAGTCAGATGGCAAAGTCAAACCAGTGGCTCACTGCAATCATGTCACACCCTGCTGACAGCCATCTGTCACCTAGTGTGGCAAAAATTAGTTTGCCCCCTGAACTGTGCCCCAGGGACAGCTTGCAATAGTAGGATGACATAGTGCCAAGAAAAATAATGTTTATGATGCATGTAGTGTACCCACAGATCTCAGCTAAAAAGAACATTTAAATGTGAGTCAACTTTTTAAATTATTCCCCTCATTAGCTATAACCATTCTCATTCAATTTTCCCTTCTCAATCCTAACACTTAAGGATTAGTCCATTGTGTTTCCTGTTATTACATTTGGTGAGCCTGAGAAAGGGTTCCCCTCGGCTGCCTGCCTACCAGGGGGAGAGGCAGCTGCAGGGCAAAGGCAGGGCAGGGGTCCCTGGGATCCTGACTCAAAAAAGCAAACAGGTTCACATCTCAGAAGTGCGTCCTAGAATGGAAATCTGTGGATTAACATTATTTTGGAAAATGGGAATTCTCTACTCTGAGCACCCACGTACCTGTTTAACTGACAAACTTTCATTTACAGAATAAGACTTTGCCTTGTCCCTAAGTTCTGCTGACGTAAATAATATATATATATATATTTTTTTTTGGGGGGGGGGCAAAAACACTGTCAAATTTAGTATTTGGATTTGCAGTCCTCAGGTCATTAGAAATGAAGCCAGTGGCAGGTGAACCAATAGCTGCAAGAAGAAATGTGAATGTGAGAAAATGAGGCTACAGAAACAGAGAAAGTCTCAGAACTGAGCAGCGAGGGGCAGTCAGCTCACCCTGGTGTGGTGTGGTGCGCAGCTCTCACTGCATCTCAGGGGTAATCACTGCCACTGACAACCACTCACGTCAGCAAGAAAAATAAAATTTCACCCTGGGCCCAAGATTTAAGAAGTCCATATAGTACAAAACTGAGTTGAGAATAGTTCCATTTTAGAAAGGCCAAGTCTTTTCTTTAAAAAGTTTGATGTTTAAATAATGAAGGTTTAACTATTTGGAAATTGGACCCACATGGAAGACCCCATTCCTCATTAATTATGATGTGAATCCTGAACAGCTTTTGTGTGGCATGAAATGTGTTTAGCATCTGCCAATTTAAAGTTGATGCAAAGTTCTTTCCCCAAATGGTTTCTAATGATGTTTCATATTGAATATTTTCCCCAGAACATTTCTAAGGCTTTTCGCAAAATGCTTACATGGCCTTTCAATTCCAATTTAAAAAAATGTAGTTATTTCTGAGGCAAAGGTTCAATGGCATGTACTTCTACAGCTAAAGGCCCTGAGAATCATAACCCCCAAATAGATGCTGCCTAATTAATTTTCCCATCGATCACTGGTGGCATTCTGGAAATTAGAGGTAAGACATGAATACTTACGGAACATGGTATAAAACTGCTGGGGGTTCAGATTCCATTTTCCCCAGGGGGTCTTGTGGCCTTTAGACTGGGCATAATTAGCATGATTGAACTCCGGTTCAGTGCCAAACGAATCCAGGACTCGGAGCATGCACCTGAAAGAACAAAGCCATGTGTGTGAAAAGACATCCTTGACTCCAAATTCCAAAAGGTACAAACTCCATTCCTTGCTCCAGGCACTACCCCAAAAGGACAAATACTTTCAATGGTAGTCTGGGCAAGCAATGAGGGGCTTCAGAACAGCTCGTGTATTAAACAACTACAGGTGCAACTTTAGAGCCTGGACTGCCTGCCTGCCTAATCACAAAGAATCACTAAAATACTAGCACAATAAAAAGTGCTACGAAAATTAGAACTAGGGACTGTCATGTTCATTGCTCCACACCCAACACCCAAGCTAGGGTCAAGCATATGGTAGGTGCCTAATCAACAGCAGAGGCAGCAAAGAGCTATCATCTTTAGAGGTCTTGTCTACTTAAAGCCTAGGGCATGCATTATCTCTTTCCATTATCATTCAATATTCTCACCAATTAACTAGACCATTTGGTGGATTTTAGGTAACAGGTAATGGTGATTTTTATATATCAGATAGTAATAGAACTTTATTGCTTTCTCCTAGAGCAGTTAGAGAATCTTATATGTACTGTAAAAATTTTTAAAGATCATCAATTAAGGTCAAGAGTGGTGGCTCATGCCTGTAATCCTCGCACACTCTGGGAGGCAAAGGACGGTGGATTGCTTGAGCTCATGAGTTCGAGAGGTGGATTCTTGAGCTCTTCAAGTTCTCAGAGGGAGCAAGTGTGAGACATACAATGTTCACCTATTTTTAAGAGATGGGGTCAAGAGCAAGACCCCATCTCTAAAAATAGCTGAGTATTGTGGCAGCACCTGTAGTCCCAGCTACTTGGGAGGCTGAGGCAAAAGGATCGCTTGAGCCCAAAAGCTTGAGTTTGAGGTTACTGGGAGCTATGATGCCAAAGTACTCGACCAAAGGTGACAAAGTGAGACTCTATCTCAAGAAAAAAAAAATCAATTTAATTACTTTTTAAAGAAGTTTAAAGCACAGTATATTTTCTTTTTTACTTTTTTTTAAATCAACATAATTTAAGCATGCTGTGGAAGTTTAACCATAGGTCCAAATATGCCATGAGATAAAAAAGTGTTGAAAAACACTATCTCAAAGCCTGTAGAAATACATGTAAAGTTTTTGTTTGGCTATTCCAAAGCCTTAGAACAGAGCAAAAATTTTCTACTAGCTATTTATTTATTTTTTGTATAGCCTATGAGCTAAGAATTATTTTTAACATTCTTAAATGGTAAATAAGAATACTTTATGACATGTGCAAATTATATGAAACTCAGACTTTCACATTTAAAAATAAAATTTTATTTGAATGTAGCCACATCCTGCTGTTTACCAACTGTCTCTGGCTGCTTTCAAGCTGTAACAGTTCAGTGCAACTGAGACACAGAGCCTGGACTATTTACTGGCTGGTCCTTTGAAGACAAAGCCTGCCAGCCACTGTTTCAGAGTGCACAAAGAACAATCAATCAGAAAAAAAGACTCAAAACTGGAACAAAGTTTACTGATTTTACTTACATTCATTTCAACACTGATGCTTAAAAGATCAATACAAATTTAACTTGCAGATGGCCAATAAAAACAGCCTTATTTTCTCTTAGGATCTTACTCAATTTTTTATTTTTCCCTATCAGGAAGTTCCTTAAAACGGTTTTTTTTTTTTTTTTTTTTTGAGACAGAGTCTCACTCTGTTGCCCTGGCTAGAGTGCATGGCATCATCAGCCTGGCTCACAGCAACCTCAGACTCTTGAGCTCAGGCAATCCTCCTTCCTCAGCCTCCTGAGTAGCTGGGACTATAGGTACCCGCCACAATGCCCAGTTAATTTTTCTATTTTTATTCAAGACAGGGTCTGGCTTTTACTGAGGCTGGTCTTGAACTCCTCAGCTCTAGTGATCCTCCCTGAGTGCCTGGATAACAGTGTGAGACACCATCTGGCTTCATTCTTTCGACTTCTATTTCAATTTCAATGTGTGATTCAGGAAAAAGAAAAATCTAGACACCAGACTGGATTTTCCAGGAAGTACACTCATAAACTCTTATTTTCATGTGTTTATTTTTCATATTAGAGATTGCCATAATTTGTCTTGACAAGGAGGAAGACGAAAGAAGGCAGGAAGGCCACAACCAGAAGTGAAACACAAGCTGACTACAGGAAGGACTTTCTTTCTTTCTTTCTTTTTAGAGACAAGAGTCTCATTTTCTCATCCTCAGTAGAGTACCGTGGCGTCACAGCTCACAGCAACCTCCAGCTCACAGGCTTAGGTGATTCTCTTGCCTCAGCCTCCCAAATAGCTGGGACTATAGGCACCCACCACAACACCTGGCTGTTTTTTTGTTGTACTGGCTGGGACCGGGTTTGAACCCACAGTATATGGGGCCAGCACCCTACTCACTAAGCCACAGGGCTGCCCAGGAAGGACTTTCTTATCTGGGATTCTTGTGTGGCCCTTACAGGACACTATTATTGCGTGGCAATGTCTCCAACAACAGGTCATCAGACTGGCAGCCAACAGGTGGACAGAAGTAGGAGTCCACAGTCCAGAGAGAAGCAAGCTAGGTCAATGCTTACTTCCCTTGCTTTCTGAATACTTTGGAATAGTCTTTTCCTTTTCTTAATAAAGCATTTTCATTGCTTAAATTATATTTTGCCCCTTTAAAATAAGATGCATCTCACTTGCCCAGTGATATAAAGGATTGTTGGCTTTTTTTAGTTGCTTAATTTGACTTCTCTATAGATTCTAATTATCAAGCTTTTGTCCAACTGATAATATGCAAATATCTTTTCCCATGCTGATGGTTGTCTCTTTGCTTTGGTTTTCTCCTTAGCTGTACGGAAGGTACTTAGTTTAATTAAGTCCATTTGTTTATTTTTGTTGTTGCAATTGCCACAGGAGTCTTCTTCTTAAGTCTTTCCCTAGGCCGATACCTTCAAGTATTTTTCCCACACTTTCAAGGATTTTTTTACTGTTTCATGCCTTATATTCTGATATGTTATCCATCCTGAATCAACTTTAGTGAGTTTCCCTGAGATATCACCTAACCCCAGTGAGAATGGCCAATATCACATAATCTCATAACTGCAGATGCTGGCATGGATGTAGAGAGAAGGGAAAACTTTTACATTGCTGGTGGGACTGCAAACCAATACACCCTTTTTGGAAGGAAGTATGGAGAATCCTCAAAGAACTCAAACTAGAGCTCACATTTGATCCTGCAATCCCATTACTGGGCACCTACCCAGAAGAAAAAAATCATTTTCTCATAAGGACATTTACACTAGAATGTTTATCGCAGCTCAATTTACAATCACCAAAATGTGGAAACAGCCTAAATGCCCACCAACAACCTGTGGTATATGTATACCATAGAATGGATTAACAAGCTGTGCTATATGTATACCATAGAATACTACTCAGTCATTGAAAAAGATGGAGACTTAACATTCTTTGTATTAACCTGGAGATAGAACACATTTTTCTTAGTAAAGCATCACAAGAATGGAGAAGCATGAATTGAATGTGCTCAATTCTGATAGGAGGACAATTGATGACCTAGTACATAGTGAAGGGTGGGAGAATAGGGGAGCAGAGAAGAGTAAGGGGGGGAGGTCATGGTGTGTGACACATGTCTTGGGGGCGGGACACAATTATAAGAGTGACTTTACCTAACACGTAAGCAGTATAACCTGGTCGTTTGCACCCTCAGTGATTCTCCAACCAAAAAAAAAAAAAAATGGAAAATAAGATGCAAAAGGAATTGGTTGGAGCCCGCCAATCGTTCTCTGGGAAAGCTGGCAGTGTTCAGCTGGCAGGGACCGTGGTGGCAGCTCTGCAAGAAGGTTACTGTGAGAGGAGAGAATCAACACTGACTAGTGGGTTAGTGGGTCCCAGCTCAGCTCCCACCAGAGAACCAGAGCTGGGAGTCAGCAGCACCACTCTGTGACTCAAAGATTACAGCTCTGGTGTGGGCATAGCAGGTGGGAACAGGGCACTCTGGCCAGAAGCTGCCACTTCTCTCACTCATTTGCAATTGACTCTATCAGTCTAATAATTGACCCTTGGTATCTTCAAGGGATTGGTTCTAGGAACCATTGTGGATACCACAATCCATGGATGTTCAAGTCCCTTATATGAAATGGTGATGTGTTTGCCTGTAACTGTTGTGGAGAAAGTTATACTCTACTGCTTTTTATTTATACTATTTTTAATTGTTTCTTCTTCAGAGAACAGGTGGTGTTTTCTCCCCATTCCTGAGATACATTATCCTAGGATAATGTTCTCCAGGTCCATCCAAGTTGCTGTGAAAGACATTCTTTCAATATTTTTAATGCCTGAGTAGGTATTAAAAATTCAATTCAGGGTATGTGTTTTGGAGTGCACACACACCATTTTCTTTATCCATTCATAAATTAGGCACTTAGGTTGATTCCATATCTTTGCAATTGTAAATTGTGCTGCGATAAACATTTACCTGTCTTGTTGAAAATCTTTGCATCTTTGTCCTAAGGGATATTGGTCTGTAGTTTTCTGTTGCATCCTTTTCTGGTTTGGTACCAAGATGATACTGGCTTCACAGAAGGAGTTAGGAAGAAGTGCCTCCTCCTTGATGTTAGTAATTTCTGTAGGATTGGTGCCAGTACTTTGTAGGTCTCGTGAAATTTGGCTGAGAATCTTGGGAAATTTTTTATTACTGCCCCCAAACTCAGCCTTGTTGTTGGTCTGTTTAGGATTTCTATTTCTTCCTGATTCAGGCTTGGGAAGTTGTACATTTTTAGGCCTTTATCATTTCCTCTAGGTTTTCAAGTCTGTGTGCATATAGATTTTCATAGCACTTATAGATATTTTGTATTTCTATGATATCAGTTATAATATTTCCTTTTTCATTTCTGATTGAGCTTATTTGAGTCCTTTATTTCTGGTTAATCTGGTTAGTGGTGATGACTACATTTTTAAGCTGGAGTTTCTTTTTCATTTGAATAATTAAAACAAACTGATAAGTAAAAAATTGCTTGGTGGGGGCCTAACTGCTGAAAGGGAGGACTTTTGTCCAGTGCCTAGATGTAAGGTAGGTAACACTGGGTTCCTTGTGACAAAGGACTGGACTGTTTGGGCTGTCTCTCAGAAACTCAAAATTCTACTTCATTTTGCTTGAGGCTTTGACTTGGGCTTTGAATGTTTATTTTCTAGCACATCTAGGTTAGATTTATAAACCAGAGGAAAGAGACTGGTCAATGACATGGAAGTTTAACATTATAGCTTTCCTTCTCCAGTCACCTTCCACATCTGTGTGCTATGGAATTGTGCCACTAATATTTATGTCATCTCTTTAATGTCTTCTGTGTCTGGAGTATCAGGAGCAGATTAATGACTTGAAAAGATATTGCCCAGATGCCCAAAGCAGCTGGCCTGCTTAATAGGGTCTGCAGCAGCAATGCCAATTGACTCCAGGAACATTCTTCGCTCTCATCCTGTGAAAGGGATGCTCACCAGCTCTTCATCAGGCAATATTTCTAATGGTGTTTGATGAACAACATGGCATGTCTCAGACTATTTTCATCTTTCTTGTATGTCTTCAATGTTCAACAAAGACCTCATAGGAAGCAAAACAGGTATGAGTTTTGCCATACTCAGTAGAACACTACTTGCACGTAGGTATTTAAAAAAATGTTCAGTTGAATTTCCTCCATCCCCATGTAAATTAGACGGAACTTATAAATATTTTTCTAAGATCAACAGGTCTCAAAGGTTTACTCCTAAATGATCAGATGATAACACTACATTCCATGAAACACAGATCATTAACCAAGATGAATAAAGAACCCTGACAACTTCTAATTTTTAAAGGGACAGGAAATTGGCAAGATATTTTCCAGAGGATCTCATTGGCCTTTTGATGGCATCTTAGCTTCCTTACACCACAAAGACTGTAGGGCTAAAGCACTTACAGACTTTCTCCCTGCTAATGCTACCAAGGTGGTCGATTTATCAAAGAAAGGCAGATAAACCCCCTCCTGAGATGGTGTCTTTACATCTAACAAGAATTAAATGCTAATCAACAGCAACCATTTTAATAACAAAATTGACCTTTTTAATTAATCTAAACACTACCAATTAGACTATTTTTTCACCCAAATAACCCTCCTTATTGGTAAAGAAATGAGTGGAGGGCAGCCTGTGCTGCAGTAGTTTCTTTTGCACATTTATCAGATGTTTGCCATTCACAAAAGGTCAGGAAACGGCAGCTCTATTTTTGTGAAGATTAAGAAAAAAACCCAAACAGGAATAACTTGATGCAAAAGCTAGACTGCAATCCTAGCCCACACCAAGTTTTTAATTTTGCTTTTTTAATATTCATGTACACTATTAAATTTTTTAAAAGGGCCTTTAAATTTATTCACCTTAAAAATTTTCTTTTTAAAGGAAACTTTTGAAGACCACAAATAAAAGCCAGTATCAGCTGCAATAAATTCTAGATAACCAGCAAAAGCATACAACCCTTCTTAAAAAGTATTATTAAATTCAAAATAGATGCTTTTGCTTGCTAAAGGTTGAGACTCACAGCTACTCTCAATGTACACACCCCTATCATGAAATTAATTTATGATTAATAACAGCCTAAGAATACAGGGAGTGGGGAGAGAAAGGGGAGGGGGAAATGGGTGGAGGAAGGGGGATTGGAGGGATCACTTCTGGGTTTATCTTACAAGGGTACAAGTGAATCTTTCTAAGAGTAGAATATGAACGTTTTAACACAATAACTAAGAAAATGACATGAAGGCTATGTTAACCAGTTTGATGGAAATGTTTCAAATTGTATGTGAAAACACCACACTGTACCCCAGAATTGCATTAATGTACATAGTTACCATTCAATAAAAAAAAGATAAAAAAGAAAATTCATGTAAGTATTAAAAGAACTGTGCTCGCTTCAGCAGCACATATACTAAAATTGGAATGATACAGAGAAGATTAGCATGGCCCCTGTGCAAGGATGACATGCAAATTCATCATGGAGAAGAACCAATATGTTTATGGTTCCTCTTTTAATGGTACACATGAATCTTTCTAAATGAAGAATATTAATGTCTTAACACAATAACTAAGAAAATGACATGAAGGCCACTTTGATGAAAATATTTCAAATTGTATATAAAAATAACACACTGTACCCCATGACAGTATCAGTGTATGCAGTTATGATCTAATAAAAAATAAATAAATATCCCCACAACAAAAAATAAAAATAAAGAACTATAGGAAATACAGTAGCATCAAACTGAACTCTTTCTTGAAAAGGCTGAAATCAAAAAATTAATAAATCTTATTATACAAGTCAATGTTCTTTAGTGCCATACTTGAGAACTATGTAAAATTACTTTCAAAATTAAATTGCAGTCCCAAATCCACACCCCAGAAAACACTGGGCCATCCTACTCACTAATGAAGGCTGCACAGAATACACACACACTGTAGCCACACCAATCACAGGCTCTTCTTAAGTGCAAGACCCCAGTATTCAGACAACATATTCCCAGATTTCCCTCCCAAGAGTGGTGAGAATACTGATGAGGGAAAAGGTAAGAGCAATGAATCATCCTCTCAAACCTACAGAACTCAAGAAATGACACTGTCCATATTTTGTCAAAATTGTTATTTGATTAAACACATGAGATGGTGTAGGCGTGCTGGGAGAGGAATGCTAAGTATTAGGGAAGATAAAAAGGAGGTTGGACACTCATTTTCTATTCCTAAGAAATCAATGAAAATAATGAATAGCCTAGCAAGCAGAAAATCATGGAGAAGAATCGGAATTTCAATTAGAGATGACACACTCCATACAGCTCAAAAGATACTATTTGATAAGCTTTTTCTATCTGCAACCAAGCAACTGTACAGAAACAAAAACAAAGTGTAAGGACATAAGAAAGGACAGCGCATAGCACTTACTGGTAATGAACCCACGACGGTCCAAGAGTTTTCTTGAATTGAGCAAGTCCCACAATATCAATATAAATGAGCTCAACGATCCTGTCTCCTACAGTTGGGCAGCCAGATCGGTTTCCTACAACCTTTTTCATGATTCTAGAGAAAGGACAGGAGGGAGGGGAAAGAGAAGAAATCCTTTAGGTCAAGGTAATAAACTCGATATCTTTGACAAGCAAATATCACGCGCCCCCCCCCCCAAATCCTTATTAGAGATGATAGCATGGCCCTTCCAAATCTGCTACCTGTACCAATTGTTCCCATTCATTAAAGCCAACCAAGGGCCCTGATTCTGACACTTGCACAAGCAAACGGTGGCATATAAACACAACCTTCGAAATCAAGAAGATTTGGGTCTGAGTCCCTCTCCACTCTGTAGCAGCTATGAGACTTTAGACAAATTACTTAAACTTCTCTGAATTGTTCTTTGCACATCCTCCAGCAATGAAGGATCGGATATGAAGATGATGATACCAACTTCTCAGGGATTCTTCAGGTAGTCCAATGAGCTATTGAATAAAGATGGCTAATGTAGACCAGATACAGAATGACTAGATATTCTGGCCCCTGGGCTTGATCTTATACCCTTGCTGACCCTTTTTTCCCTAATTTTTTTTACCCTTTAGCCACTACAGTACTTTTTATATTCTCTTGTACTGTTCCCTGACTTTTTTCTCTTATCTAAAACTTTTCCTAATTCAGCTGTATTACAGAGTACTGCACCCTGGTTCTCTTCTCCAGCACCTTTTCCCCCATCCACAGATCCACCCAGACATACAAAGGCATCCTTGCACCCAGTGACACGGACTTGACTGGCACACCAGCTTCACATGTAGGGACGACAGACTGCTAACCACACTGCATTCACTCAGGCCTCAGTCACCACTGGTGCTTCTTATCCCAACCCCACTCACACCCTTTATCAAATTTCATAATATCATACTTTCAAACATCAAATATCAAATTTCAAACATCATACTTCCGAGGACAAGAGTCATGACAGGACTCTGCCCTACAGCCCTGTTAAGCCACCAAGTCAGCTACTCTTGCTCTACTCCTCCAGATTTCTGAAAGATCAAGGTTCTGCCTAACCAATTTCCTTCCAAGAGGTAAATACTTTCATCTTTGTATGCCACATGTCATCCACCCCAACTATTTCACTCTGCCATTGTAGAATGAAGGCAGCCTTAGACGATATGTAAACAACGGGCACAGGTACATTCCCATGAAACTTGATTTACAAAAACAGGCCCAGGGCTGAAGCCATGGTTTGCTGACTCCTGGTCCGACCTACATGCAGTGATTCCCAAACGTGTTTATACCCTGATAATACTTGGGAGTCATCACAAAATCTTTATGGTTGCCTACCTCCTACCCACAAAGGCTATGATTTAATTATCCTGGGATTATGATATGTGCTTTTGGGATTTTAAAAGATCCCAAAACTTTTTAAATAAAGTGAAAAGATGCCCAGATTGTTTTAATGTTCAGGTCTATGAGGAGACTGCTTCTCTGTTGCCTCTAAAATTACCTTCTATAATAAGACACCTCTCGCCCTGAGCCCCAGTGTGCAGGAAGACCACCATAAGAAGTCCTCCTTTAACACTGTCAGGTTCTCAGAAACTGGAACCTCAAGAGAAATGACATATAGTCAGTCCTTGAGGAATGTCATCTCTTGCAACAACGTTTCATTTCAATGTTGATGGAAAAAAATCAGTTTCATCCTATGTTGCTTCACTTAACATCCCCGTTTCCAAGAACCCACCAATGACCTGAAGTGAGGGCTGACTGAACAGACCTTCTTCACACCAACTGAGTCTCTGCCAGATAAATCCCCACAATGCCTTTCCTGACCTCCCCAGCCAAGCCCTGGTACTTCCCTTTGTTCACCTTCCCACTCATTCATTCCCTTGTTCATTCAATAGTTGCAGGAGCACCCACTATGTACTCAGCATACCTAAGGGCTAAATTCCCAGTGGCGAACTATTTTCAGGTTTCTGCGTGTGTTTACATTCTGTGCTTACATTCTAGCATCTACATCTCAATCAGCATGCACAGAAGTATAATTAACATAATTATTGCAATATTAGTTGTAATTATCAAGAGTGTCAGTTTTTTGAACACACACTGGTCACCTCAGTAGTTCCCACATCAAAACACAGCCCACAAGAAAGCACTGAGTGACTGCCAAGTGTGGACATGCAGCCACTTCAGAGGTCATATGTCCAGTGGGTTTTAAAGCAAGCAGGAGGCATGAAAGGGACAGATGTGGAGACAAAGGGTTCAGAAGACCTGAGGTTCATCTAGCATAGAAAAGAGTAAGTACCATGGTGAAGGTCATGGGTTTAAGATCAGATGGAGACAGGCCTAAATCCTGGCTCTCCTACATGCTACCCCTGAAACCCTGAACAACTTATTTTTGGCTTAAACCTCAGTTTCCTCATTTTAAAATGAGGAGAACAATAGCAGCTACTTCCCTATGCTAAGGACTAAGTAAAACATGTAAGAGCTGAGTAATACCTGGTATATAGTAAGAAATCAACAAAGGTTAGCTGTTAGTAGTCATTATCAGTATTATGGTTGTCATAATTGTTGATACTATCATAATTGAAGCCTTTATTAAAGCATCTGGCATATGGAAATCATTAACCAATGGCAGCTCATATTATCTTACTGATCTAATTGCTTTCATTTCAACACATTGCCACCAGCCAAGTGGGGACCTCAGTCCTAATATTTGGACCTCTCTGGGTGTCAGTGTCTTAGACGATCAAGTAGGAGCAGCATAGAACATATATTTACACTCTTCCCATCTCTAGAATGTTCCTTCAAGTTATTTCTTCTGGATGAAATTGGCACATTGCAACACGACAACTTGACTATTGGGTAGAAAGTCTCCATGGGCAGTTATCCAAAAAGAGCAAAGGGGGTCAAAGCTTAGCCAGCTGTGCCAATCTAAAAGGGATTAAGAGAGGGCCAGCGCTAGATGCAAATTTCAGTGAAAGAGAAAACCCAGGTAGAGTCGGAGTTGAAAGTTGGCTAACTGAAAAAAGGATTGGGTCAGGGCTTTCAGGAAACTCAGTCTATCCAAATTAAATTCTAAACAGGAACCTTCTGCTCTGTTTTAAGATTTGGAGAGTTTAAAGGGGTATGGTATGAATTTCAGCAAGAAAGGGAATTAGGAAAGTCAATAATGTTTTCTGCTGCAGATGTTGGAAGCACCTGTAATAGCAAAGAATAAGCTCCTTAGTTTGAATTTTCTGGCATTCATTTATGAAGCCTCTGGAGCCTGCAGCTACAATGAAAACATATTATCCTTTTCACAGTGTATGTATTTAGCTCCTGAAAATAATCTTCTTATCTCCTGTTTAGTGAATTATCACTTTCATTTTCCTCCACAAAAAATTACACACTAATAGAGGGCTTTAAGAGTTTACAATTTCTTTTTTTGTATTCTGATTTTAAAATTGAAAAGTAATCTCCTTACTCCTTGAGCTCAGCCAGTGAAGCTGAAATCCTAATGTCATGGCCCAGTAAGTACAGAGATGTAATTAAATCACTCCACTGAACTAATTCACCGAGAGGGCCACCACTGAAAGCTGTCTCTGCAATCTTAAATCCAGATTCCTTGGTCAGGAGTCCCAGGTGAACGAGGACCTGGAAAACAAAGCACAGACATATGCTGATCCACAGCAAATCAAGTACAAACATCATAGTAATGCACTAGCCGAGAATCAACCAACCACGGAGCCAGGCTTACACAGCCGAACACAGTCTCAACGTGGGGACGCCATTTTTCTAGAAGACAGAAAGAAGAAAATCTTTCATTGTTGTATAGAGAAATAAAATCACTATGGTCCTTGGTCTGGCTATGAACATGAGGTATGGATAATCCTACTTCTAAAAAGCAGAGTTTATTTGTAGAATCAGAATTTTAAAAACATAAGCCAGACCAATTTACAAAAGTCTTTTAACAATACTAGGTTTTTATCCACAGCTGGAATATTTTTAACCCTTTCCCATGGAGTGTTTTGAACACATAGAAATACAAACATGACAATATAGTCAATGTCACTGTATTTATCATGTAGCTTCAACAATTAATCCATAAAAAAATCTCATTTAATCTATACCTCTCACTTTCTCCCAATCTCTCTAGAGCAATGGTTCTCAACCTTTTTAATGCCATGACCCTCTAATACACGTTGTGGTGTCTTTCAACCATAAAATTATTTTTGTTGCTACTTCATAATTGTAATTTTGCTACTATTATGAATCGTAATGTAAATATCTTATATGCAAGGATCTATTTAGGTGACCACTGTGAAAGGGTCGCTCGACCCCAAAAGGGTCACAACCCACAGGTTGAGAACTACTGCTGTAGATTAACTTGAAGCAAATTCTGGATGATATATCTTTTCATCTATAAATATTTCAGTATGTCTCACTAAAAGAAACAAACCTTCCTTTAAAAAATATAAGCCTAACATCATTATCCCTAAGATACTAATTCCTTAATGTTATCTTATAACCAGTTAGTATGTACCCTTCCTCAACTGTTGTTTTTATTTTTATTTTTTAGGTGCAGTAGTGTGATTAAAGGGTCAGTAGGCATATATTATAATTACCTCATATATCTACTGGCCTCTTTGGACCTATGTAGATCCCCACCAGCCTATTTTGGGGGAAGGTATACTATAATTCATTTATGAAAGAAATAAGATTTTATTTCCAACAGAGTTTTTCACACTCTTGATTTTACTGATTGTAATACCAAGGTATTTTATGACTCATCTGTCCCTTCATTATGGCACATTAGTAATTAGCTCTACAGACAGGATCAAACTCAGATTTGATTCTTTTTTTTTTTTTCTTTTTAGCAGTACTACTAGGTGGTGCTGTGTACCTTCTATGGGTGAGAATAGTGTCCAGGTGTCTTTGTTCTAGGATGTTAGCAACCACTGATGATCCCTAACTACAACCATTACTCCATTAATGGTAGAATTATATCATTCATTTTTTTCATGTATCAGCTGGAATATAAAGAGTAACTACCCCTCATCAATTGTTGAGTCACCCTGAGGTGACCCTAAGGCAGGCACAAAAGGACGCTGGCAAACAGTTGATTCTTTCTATTTATCAGGTTTCAGAGTAACAAATTTGTTCTTTAGCATATTCTAATGATAATCCATGAGGTTTGTTTTTAAGTTTATCATTATAAAATCATGGATGTAAGCATATTTTTTGTGTTGCAATAAATTTTGGCTATTACCCTTACTGATTATCAAATTGTCCCACCCTGGCCAGATACAATCCTAGTGGTCATGGATGACTTTTCTGTCCATGGGCAAATGTACTGGAAAAGATGTGATGTTCTAGGCTCCACATGGTCACCTCCTGTCTCAGAAGGCATTTTTCCAAGAACGTCTTATACCACCTAGTGGAAATTTCATTAGAGAACAAAGTCTGGGGCTTAAGGGATTCCAGTTTATTACTATCTATAGGCCTTTTCAGTGGCCCTAGTGAGGGAATTTATTTTTCCTCGCAGATAAAACAAATCCTGAGTTCATACTGGTACTTCTAATTCAAGCTCAGGATTGTAGTATTTTTTATGTAACACTACCAATCTTACACCTGTCAGTTCCTCTGTTCCACACTGTAAATCCCTCTTCTCCAAGACACTAACATAAGTACTCATTTGCTTTATCCTAATATTCACAGTGGATTCAGAATGAGTATTATCGATACCACCACATATGACATGATTAAAAACTGTTTTAAGATTTTTTGAGTTCTTTGTGTCCTTGGTGATATCCCATCAGAAAGTTCAACTTACTATGTTGCAAAGTCACTAAGAATAGTTCTTTTCTGTGTGCTTATCATCAAAACTGGATGGATATGTAGTCAGATTGTTGTATTTTCCTCCTGACTTTTAAGTGTGGCTTTTTTTTATAATTAAATTTTGTTTAAAAGTTATGTAAAATGATTCCAGTGGTAAACCTACAATGTCAGATATATTCAGGGAAGTCTAGTTTCCATACCTGTTGCCGCCATGATAATCCTTTCTCCAATGCAATCTTATTTTTTCTTTTTTCTTTTTTTTAGACAGAGCCTCAAGCTATCCCCTTGGGTAGAGTGCCATGGCATCACAGCTCATAGCAACCTCCAACTCCTGGGCTCAAGTGAGTCTCCTGCCTCAGCCTCCCAAGTAGCTGGGACTACAGGCGCCCACCACAACGCCCGGCCGTTTTTTTTTGGTTGCAGGCATCATTGTTGTTTGGCGGGCCCGGGCTGGGGATTCGAACCCGCCACCTTAGGTGTATGTAGCTGGCACCTTAGCCGCTTGAGCCACAGGCGCCGAGCCAATCTTATTTTTTCTTATGGTGGTAAAACATACCTAATATAAAATAGCACTGCGACATGTACAGTTCAGTGGCACTAAGTACCTTCATCTTGTGCAATCATCGCCATCTATCACCTTTTAACTTTATGGTGTGTTCCCATTTGTAGTACGAAGCATACATATATTTAACACATCTATGTATATATGTATCTATATGTAGAAACAGATAAGTTATAAATTTTGTCTTTTAAGAAAAATAATGTACACTATGTTGCATCTGACATTTTTTATACCTTTCAATATATTCTGAAACTCCATAGGATTATGCAGACATTTTTCTTTCTTTCTACAGAAAATGTCTGTAAGCATTTTCCCACCTGCAGCACCTTGCCACCTGCTCTTCCTTATACTGCTATTTGGTGCCAAATGTTTGATCTTGTGTTACAATCTCAAGGGATCTAAGCAAAACTCATCTATCAAACTGTGAGTTAGTCTTTTAAGTGTATTTATAGTTTCTTTTTCGAATATATCAAATTAGTTTGATTAGGAATGCCAAACTCATGTTTAAGTTCTGTTTAGATACAGGAAATTAGAACAGTTATTTTAAAGTTGTTCCATCTAATCTATAGTAAATAGGGTACAAGATCTTCTAAACCTAGGAGTATCCCTTTCCAAGCATCCCCTTATAAACTTGAAATGCACTGTCTCAAATTTAATAAAATGTCCTAAAATATAAGCAGAAACACTAAGTCAACAGAGCACAATGATATTCACTAGCTGCCCAGACCCTAATGTCAAAAATATAAAATTGTCACCATGATGTAACAGGAAGCTCTCAAAGGCTGGATTTGGGTTAAAAAAAAAACGGAGGCAAGTTTTCCCATACTCTGAGACAGTCAGTTCAAAGAAAAAAATCTCACCGGCAGATATTCTGGTTGGCTTCACCCAACAAACTTATGCCAATTCTTACTAAGTAAAAGCATCGTAATTGGGGAAGGAAAAACCCAAAAACAGCTGTACGAGAGACTGAGCAGATTCACCCTGAGGGAATATCATTCCACACATGACATTTCTCTTAGTCTTGTTTCCAAGCAATATCAAATTTTAAAAGAAAACTGGCATCTAAGTGAACTGAATTAATAAGAAACTCACTTTCTTCTGCTTTCTCTTTTCAAGATTCTGCTTTTCTGCCAGGGACTTGATTGCTTGGATCCACGCATCAGCCATTCGCCGGATCCGCAGTCTCATCCACCGGAATTCTTCATGCTTTTTCATCATACTGTAGAGAATATTAAAATCCGTACGAATTTCCGCCTAGCAACAGAAATTTAATAAAATGAATAAAAGATAAAACGTCAGAGAGCATAATGGCTTTCAGGATGTGACATTTGAAAACTTGAAAGGGACAGTCAATTAAATCGAGGGCTTCAGAAGTGGGTCTCATCTACGACACAGCTTTGACTTTAGGTCTCAGGACTGCAAATTGAAGCAAAGGCCCAGACAGCTGATCTGTTGTAAGGGACATCATTAAAAAATTAGAAATTGAGAAAAGTGGTAGGGTGCAAAAAGACCTAAGCTAGGTTAAAATGCAGTTTGTACAATGAGAATGCTTGATGTACCTTGAAATTCTCTGCACCCAAGTTTACTGCGCCATTCGGATCCACTGCAGAACAGCAGGCTCCTGAGAGAACTAGAGTCATTTCTTAACAGACTACCCGATGTTGTGTAGGTTGCCAAAGAGCCTCTTTTTGTCCACAGAATAAGGAAATAAATGCTCATTTTCTAGTTTTATCTCAGTTCAAAAAAAAAAATCATTATTTTTTAAGAAATTTCAAAGCCAGGAATACAATTTTTCTACCATAACTGAATACAATTTAAATTTCAGACCAGAATAATTTAAAAGCCAGGAAGAATATTTTTCCTTTATAATAGAACTGGATACAACCAATGATTAGAATAACAGAGAAACATGATAATAACCAGTGTTTATTTCACAGAACATCTCTAATAAGCGGAAACCATCTTGCACCAGTCATCATAGCTCCTTCTAAACACCTATTTCCCTTTCTGGACTCAATTTTCCAAGATTCCCAGGTAGCAAAGGGTAGCCCTCGGGCCAGTCCTCCCCACCCATAGCCCTGCCACTTCATTTACATGCCATCTATGACCTTTATGGTGACGGAACTGAGTCCTTTCAATAGAGGCCATACAGCCTGCAAAGATGAAAATACTTACTGTCTGGACTCTTACTGGGAAAGTTTGATGAACCCTGGTCTGAAGAATAAAAACTTAAGCCTTTCCCGTCTCATCTTCCACCCAATCATCCCATGCCCCAGGGCCACGGCTGACTGAACCAGGCACGCTTTTTTTCCTCAAGTCACCAAGCCTTCATTTTCCCAAGGTTACTTCGACCTTGTTTGAACTCACTTATTTTAAATTCAATTCCAAAGTAATCTTCTCTATGCAATCTACCCTGACCCCCGCAGGCTGAGACTGTCTCTTCCTCATTAATTCCCAGGGTCCTTGTGATGGGCCTGGTCATTATTTACAACCCTCACCCTCATCAGCTCATTCCCAGCCTCCACATCTCACACCAGATCTGATTCCTATCATTTTGGTTAGAAACCCTCGGAGAATTGCTTGATAAATATGATACTGGCTGACTGACTTGTTCACCTAAACTTCCATAAGACAAGTGACAAATTCTTCTATTGTAGAAAACAGCTGGCATTTCTGGAAGATACCACGTATATCACTTGGCATCTGATTTAAATACACAAATTTAGGAAGAGTTTTCCAAAAATCACTTACCAATGAATTATGATCAGCTTCTTCATAGGGATTTTTTGCTCTCCAAGGTAAATGAGGACACCAGTTTTCAACCTGAAAAACATAAATCAGTGACGCTAAGTATGCTGGTTCATCTATAAATTAAGTTATATATGTACAAAGCACTGAGAACAGTTCCTGGCATACAACAAGCACTGTATTAATGCAGGTTTTTATTACTAGCCAAATTTCCCTGCTTTGAGCCAGCAATCCAGACCCGAGAGCCCTCTCAGATGTAACAATAGCCAGGGAAGGTCAGAAGGAACACATGATCATACTTCTGCCCTTCAGAGTACTTTTCAGGGATTAATTCCTTAACCATTTAACCCTCACACCTCTACACTAGAGGGAAAGGTAGGCTGATGGCAGAAAGGTAAAAGACTTGAACACTGCCACTGGGGAATGAGAAATAAAGGTGTCTCGGTGACTATTTGGCAAATGGACAGGAATGATTCTATGGCATATCTGGAAAGGAAATTGGATGGCATCTGAGCCACAGAGCACAATCATTTACCCCAGAATTAGGAATAAGCTAGTGATCATTTTAGACTAATTGGTCAAGACTTCTCTCATTGTCTGACTATTCACATTATGCTAGCTCAGTAAATAAGGTAGTAAAACCTATTGGAGAAAGATGAAAGGAAAAGGTAAAAAAATACCCCTTGGTGATCTTATGAGTGCTATTTTGGAAGATAGATTGTTTCGTCAAAGCACAAGGGTTTAGTGGAATAGAGAAAGAGAAGGGAAAAAAGAACCAGATTTTACAGAAATTATTTCAACAAAGGTTACTAAAGACTGCTAGACAAACTAATCATTTCTACTAAAGAAAAAAATGAAAACTATATTAAGTAATATTGATGTCTGGTCTCTGTCAAACAAGGTATAAAATTTGAAAAAGAACATTATTACCCATTTATTAACATATGTATATAATGAGATTACTAATGATGGCTACTAAACAGGCACTAAAAATAATTTATGAGCAGGTGGATTTATAAAATTTAACAGAGCAGGAAGGTGGGGGCATCTTTGGAGGGGTCACTGAGATGGCAGGGCTGCACGTGGGACCACAGATAGCCTCATGGATCAGCCATCAGAGAAGACAATTTGCCCTCCAGGTCTGGGTGAGTTTTCAAAGGACTATGTCAGCTTCACTAATCTAGACATTACTCCTAATGCAAAGTGATTTTGCTGTGACCAAAAATAATTGGTCTAATGTGCATAAAGCCATCTACCACTGCAAAGGATCCCAAAGCAGCAAGCAGAGGGCAGCAAAGCTTGGGTAGGGCAAAGTTCTTAGACGAGTTCTTAGTCTCTCTTCTTGTGGAGTAAAATTAGACTTCACCATATTTGTGAATGATCTCAGAGACTCAAAAGGACTCCCCATAAGGAAAGCTGGAATGATTTTTCCTCATTAAAAAAAGAAAATGTCATGCCTTGGTGGCCCATGGCCTGATTACTAGGACCTTACAGCAACATAACCATGAAAGGCAATTTCTGGAGCTCCACAATGACAAAAATGAGGGAAAATAGCAGGAAAAAGAACCTTCAAGTGGATGAAACTTCTGCTGATCTCAGCAATATCAAGCCCATCTGTACCTCGTATTCTTAGGCCAGACTGAATGACTTCAGGCCAATTAAATTTGTGTAAATGGACTCAACAAAACACACTTATAAAGCATATTTCTAACATGAAAGCTTCAAATAGATTGCAGGCTTTCTCATAAGACCTTTAACCCCACCTAACATCCCCCCAAAGGATAAGGATAGGCAAACAGGGCACAGAATTGAAACACACCTCACACTACATAATAACCAAATTTACATGGTCACCCATCAGGATGAAAAATTTCCCTGTGCAGGGCATGAGGAGGAAAGACGTAACAAGAAGAAAACCAACGAAAAGGGCTCGGTGCCTGTAGCACAGTGGTTACGGCGCAAGCCACATGTGCTGAGGGTGGCAGGTTTGAACCCACCCCAGGTCAGCAAAACAATGACAACTGCAACAACAAAAAATAAATAGCCAGGCATTGTGGCGGGCGCCTGTAGCCTCAGCTACTTGGGAGGCGAAGGCAAGAGAATCGCTTAGGCCCAAGAGTTTGAGGTCACTGTACCGAGGGCGACATAGTGAGACTCTGTCTCCAAAAAAAAAAGAAAGACAGAAAATCAACTAAAAGGAGAGAGTTTTGTGAGACCACATAGTGACAAAGGAAGAGTTTATTCCCTCCTCATGTCTCTGTCACATGAAGCATCTTCTAAGATTCACTCTGATGAGAACATAGTCTTACGTGATTTTCTAAAATATGACTTCTGTACAGAATCCTCAAGAATATAATTCCTTTGGAAACTGATCATTTATCTGACATTTTCTTACTCTAAATCAGCAGCTACTACTTTGCAAGACTCTGAGGGCATCCCCGCCAGTATGGAAAACAGAGTCAGTCCAATTTAGCTCTTCATGAGGAATTTCACCTTTCAACATGCACTTGTGATAGTGAAAAAATCAATTATGAACATCTTAACGCAGAACGGGAGGTAAGTTTTTAGGTTGTTTTTATACGGAGTGATAGGATAACCGGTTAACAGAATGATTAAATTATACATAAGCCAATTACTCCATGGGGAGAGGAGAAAAACAAAACAAAGCATTTCTTTCTTTCTAAACCTCAGAGGATTACCAGGACTGGAAGAAAGCCAGCACTGGCAATGACTCCAAGTACTGAAACAAACAGCTCTCAAATGAGCAACATTTTCCTAAATAAGAGCACCATTAATAACATTCGGGGGAAAATCTTGCTCAAGGTTAATAACTCAACCTCCTAATCCCTAAATTTTGTTTTCTGTTTGATCTGTCTGGGGCCCTTTAACAAGCTTAACCCACCAGTTTAGCATCCTCTCCATAAAGCCAGACCCCAGGGAGAGCCCACTACCTCCCCTGAAACAGCTGTTTCAAATTACTCTAGACAGCTCTTCCTCTGGCTCGCAGAATCCTAGTGTCCCCACACCTGCCTGACCTCCTTTCACTCACTGCCTTGGGCACACTCTCCCAACTGTGGCCCCTGGTGCTCTCACCTTGGGATAGGATTTTGTATTTCTCCTTAGACCAGTGGTTCTCAACCTTCCTAATGCCATGACCCTTTAATACATTTCCTCATGTTGTGGTGACCCCCAACCATAAAATTGTTTTTGTTGCTACTTCATAACTGTAATTTTGCTACTGTTGTGAGTTGTAATGTACATATCTAATATGCAGGATGTATTTTGACAACACCTGTGAAGGGTCATTCAACCCTCAAAGGGGTCACAACCCACAGGCTGAGAACCACTGCACTAGACCCTCCTCCCACTGTCTACCCCCATCTTTGCCCAACTCTTACTCCTGGCCAAGCCCTGCATCCAGCCTTCTGCCAGGGAAGGAATTATATATTCTTGAAAGTAGCCCATAACTCACCACAGTCAGTCTAAGAATTGACAACAGTCTGAGCTCATGGCAACAGGCATGCAACAATCGATCCAAGAGCAGAATCCTTACTCTAATAGCCTTCAATTTAAAGGCAAAACTCCTTCAACATGAGCTAATCTCTTTAGTGTGCTAGCGTCAGGCCACAAAATGAAGAGGCAGCAAAAACAGACCAGCTGGGCTAGAACTTCGGGGGCATCAATGGCTCTTTATTTCCATGTAAAAGGCTTTACACATTTGTATCTCCCTGTTCAATTTTCGTGAAGAAACATGAAACATAACTATTTAGTTTTTGACGTCCTTCATGATTAAAATTTCTTTGGACTATAAAGGTTTTGCAGGTTAGTTATTGTTAAGCATTGCTAAGCAATTGTTAATGCATTGTTAAGCATTGTCAACAAAAGCATTCTCTGAGTCCCTGAAAGTATGTCAGACTTATTTTAAGGTCCATAGGATAGACGATTAATTATATTTAAGGAAAAGAAATTACTGGTAGATATATATACAGCTTAAGTTGGAGCTTAAAGGAGGAAAGAGCAAGTAATAAAATTATTGCAAAAACTAGGAAGAGATTCAGCGTAGAAATACATGTATTACAGGTAGGTATAATATAGCAAAACTCCATGGTAATGTTCTGTTCATTTAAAAGAACGATTATTCTGCTCTGGCTGCTTCTGTGATTATTGTCAAGTGTTTTGTTCTAGGGAATCACTGACAAGGATTTCATGCTGTATTTATGGTAAGTGCAATCAAAAATTAAATGGGAAACTGCACCAAAGTGAGGTTATCATGGGATGACGGCATTATGGATGCTTTTGATTTTTTTTTTTTGCTAATCTGCATATTATAATTCTTTTGTGATGAACATTAAGAGAACTTTTAAAGGAGTTACATTATATGTATAAGCATACAACCATTTACTGAAGGCTTAAAACATGTAAGAATCTCTTCTTAATAAAAAGATTACATCATAGCATTTAATCCCCCTGGGTATTAACATGGGCAGTGTACTATCAACATGTTACCATAGTATGAAATCAAGGCTTAGTGGGCATTTGCTGACATAACCACTCTCGTGAGTGGCGGAGCTGGGTGACAACTGAGATCTGTTGTTTCCTTTTAACAGGGAAATGTTAGAGCCAGCTTAAGGCCAAGTTTAGTGAGGGACAAGAGAGCTGTCTGGTAGGGAAAGAGGACTGAATCTGGGGTCAGCCAAAATGGATTCCATGCCCAACTCTGCCGATAACTAAGCATGTAATCTTCAATCACTTGGCCTTCATGTTTCCTCATCTATAAAATGAGAGGGTTAGTTTGGGTGACCCTCTTAATCCATTATCCTGTAAGATTTGAGAGGGAGAATTTGATATCATCCCGTTAGCCTAGTTGGATGATACATCAAATGACTGTAGTTGAGTATACACCCATTCATCTGACACACGATTCTAGCGCGTGCACACATACTAGACTGATGACATCTCAAATGAAGATACTTCTTACATGTCAACCCCTGTCTACTTTACTTTCTAATGTTTCAAAAGGAAATGTAAATGGTAAAGGCCGTCTGCTCATGTGAGTGGTAGGTGGTCCAGCTACCTAGATTTGTCCCCTGCACCAGACGCCTATGTTGGCCCAACTGCTTATTTGAATGACTGCATATGAGGACTGAGTGGGGAAGACGAAGGATAAAAACAAAGGCTGCAACACTACTGGGGGTAAGCCTTTTGCACATATTATCTTGTTTGGTCTCCCCATCATCTTTTGGGAAAGGCTGATTATCACACCAAATGAAGACACTGAGGCACAGACTGGCCACAGCTAAGAACTGAAACATTGGCTGTCCTGCCCCACAGCCCAGGGTGCAGGTGGGGGGTAGCTTAAAACTCGAACACCAAACTTTTGGTTCCTGGAGTCCCATAAGCAGAGCCTATTCTTCAATATTTGAGTATTATTGCTTAAATCTTTCATGTAAAACCCTTTAAAGTGATTTATTATGCTCCTACTGGGTAGCAATACCATAAGGTTAATAAAAATAATAATTCCTGGCTTCTAACTCTTGCCCCTACCATTTGTTCTGTGTAGCAAGAGTAATGATTTTAAAGCCTAAAATCACATTTGACACATACTCAAACCCTGCGATGGCTTCTCACTATACTCAGATTAAAACCTAGAATTAGTACTAAGATTCTACACACTCTAACCTCAACCCTCACACTGTTTGTCTCATTCATTCAGATCCATGTAAATGAACCTCCTTGTAAGTCCAAAAACATGCCAGTAAGTTAGCTGGGCATTGTGGCAGGTGCCTCTCGTCCCAGCTATTCGGGAGGTTGAGGCAGGAGCACCGCTTGAACCCCCGAGTCTGAAGTTGCTGGAGCTAGGCTAATGCCACTACACCTAGCCTAGGAGACAAAGCAAGAACTTGTCTTTTAAAAATGAGTGAATACATAAATTGATAAATAAATTTAGAACTATATTTGCTTTCTTTTTGGGGGGGGAGGGGGGTGCCGGGACCAACGTTCACCAGCTGCCCAGATACCAAAAAATTATGCTTCTGAAATTTCTTGATGTTATTTCCGCATGAAGAGCAGTTGAGTTGCCCCACGTGTGCCACTCATGACAGGAGCCCTTTTTCTCTATTTGCTTTTGATAAATGAAAAAAACGCTAAGCACATTCTTATGTCAGGAGGGTTGCCAGATTTAGACAAAAAAAGAAAAAGGATGGCCAGCTAAATTTTAACCTCAGATAAACAATTTTTTTTAGTATATCTGATACAAGCGTTTGTTACATACTTATTAAAAAAATTCATTGTTTACTTGAAATTCGGATTTCATGGGTTGTCCTGCCCATTACCTAGTAATTCTGCCTCAGACACCTGCCACTACTCTTCTTTCCACCTGAAACACTCTTCCTTGCAGTCAGCTCTTTGCCTCCGTCCTCTACTTCATCCACACTGACCTCAATTCTTCCTGAGACCAGTCACCACGCATGGCAATTACTTTATGCACTGACTTTCTGTGTACCATTTGGTGTCCTCACTGAATATAAGCACCCGTCTGTATGGGTCTTTACTTGATCTCCAGCCCTGAGAACAGCAGCCAGTACATAGTACATATTCAGTCAACATTTGCTGGGTAGTGAATGAAAAACCAAACACATGATTTGAGCACTAAAGATACTCATGATAACAATACTCTTTTTGGCTTTACATGGTGCTGTCCTATTTCCATTTTATTAGAACCTTTCGACAATATTCGGAGATACGAAAGCAGGCTTTATCTTGACCTCAGTGAGAAAAAACCAGATGAAAACTTGGAGGAAAGCTCAAAGCCACACAGGCAAGTTGTGGGATCCAGAGAGGCAACCAGGCTGTATGTGCTTCTGATGACACTGTCCTGCTGCCCCTACCAAGGCAGACTGGAGCTCTGGGAACACCAAGCATGAAACTGACTAGTGCAAGGGAGAGCTAGGGCTGCAGTGAGCCACGAGTCTGCTTAGGACATTAGGGAAGGGACAGAATTTAAGGAGGTGCTGCAGTAAGTTTCAACGCTCCACAAAACTAATGATGACACAGTTTCAGAAATCCATCCACAATTGCTATAGGACAGCGGTTCTCAACCTATGGGTCACAACCCGTTTGTAACAATGAAAATACACTGAGGCATTAGGAAGGTTGAGAAGCACTGCTATAGGACGAGAAAAGTCAATTTCCCCTTCCATGTCAGAGGCCACAATCAAATCCCTGTAGAGTCAACCACATAGATAACGAACAGAGATGCTTCTTACAGCAACTCTCACTGCACACTGGGAAAAACGGTCCTGTTAACCCATACCCACACCCAGGGCACTTTGATGGCCAAAGCCGCCCAGTTTTAGGACACAATCAGGTCCCAGAGATCAAGGATGTCGCTCTTGACTTTAATGTGCAATTTTGCCTGAAGCATAGCTCCAGTGAGTAAAAATGGGCCTAAAAGATGGGCACAAAAGCTACTCCTAATATAACTGGCTCACTCCATTCTAATACGTGGTAGGCTGATCTGATCCCTTATACTCTTAATAGAAATGATATTAGAGAGCTTTACAATAGTCTCCCCTTATCCGTGGCTTTGCTTTCTGCAGTTTCAGTTACCTTGCAATCAGCTGAAGAACAAAACTATTAAGTGGAAAATTCCAGAAATAGTTCTTAAGTTATAAACGGCAGACTATTCTGGGTAGTGTGGTGAAATCTCTGACCATCCTGCCCTGTCCCACCCAGCAGGTGAATCATCCCTTTGTGCAGGGGATCCAAGGACTCGCCCTGCCCATTAGTCCTTAGAGTAGCCTTCCAGGTTATCGGAAAGACACCCAGTGTTTCAGTGCTTATGTTCAGATAACCCTTATTTTACTTAATAATGGCCCCAATGTGCAAGGGCAATGATATTGGCAGTTCAGATACACCAAGGAGAAGCCACATGCCTGTGAAGGAGAGAAAACATTGTGTATGCAAGGCTCAGTATGACTTCAGTTTCTGGCATCCACTGGGGGTCCTGATCCATATCCCCTGTGCGTGAGGGATACTACTGTATATTACATTTGTTAATAAGTGCTCAAATATGCCCTGGCTTCTGTCTCAACTTGAATGTTTTAGCAGATTCTAAAGTTACAGATTTTGCAAGGATAGTTTTTCAAGGTTAGAAAGGTGATGGCTGGGAGAAGTTACCTATTCAGAAAAAAAAAGCTATCCCTATTTCAGAAAATGTTTCAGATAGAATCATTCAATACATACATATGCCAGGCACCACTGTGTGTGAAAACAAAAATCTCTCTGGAGAGGACTTTCGTGCTATTAACCTTGCATCTTGGAAGTCAATGGTCTCCCCGGGGCCTTTATACTTGGTGTTTTGTTTGTTTGTTTGTTTTGAGACAGTCTCACTCTGTTGCCCAGGGTAGAGCACCATGGCATGGAATCATCGCTTACAGTAACCTCACTCTTGGGCTGAAGAGATCCTCTTGCCTCAACCTCCAGAGTAGCTAGGGGTATATATACACCCTCTACAACGTCTGGCTAGTTTTTCTATTTTTAGCGGAGCCGGGGGTCTCCCTCTGCTTGGGCTGGTCTCAAACTCCTGGGCTCAAGCAATCTACCTGCCTTAGCCTCCCAGAGTGCTAGGATTACAGGTGTGAGCCACTGTGCCCAGCTTCCACTTTCTCTAAAAACACCTCTGTCTGATGTGTCATCTCCTTCAAACCCCTTCAACCACCACTCCCTCACCTTCTCAGAAGGACCTATCCTGACAGCACTCTGCCTAAAACTGATGTCATCATTTCTCTAGCACTCCCCCCTCTTTCCTGTATGGTATGTAGTACAAGATTTTTTTTTTTAACTTTTTTGATGTTTCTGGCTATCTCTTATCACAACACATAACCCTATGAGGAACGTGGCATCACCATTAAATCTCCAGCACCCAGAAAAATGAACAGCAATGAATGCCCGAGCACCCAGACTTTGGCCCCTCAGCATTATTTTCCACTGAGAGGAACTGGGAATCCTTAGGTAAAGGGCTGTTTCCAGGTCAAGGTCAGGAATTTTATAAAATGAACTGAGAGGATCTGGTCATACCAGAGAGCAAGAGAACTATTAAAAACTAGCAGGTTCATGTCAAAAGGACTCAGCAGGCAGTACCAATAGGTTCTCTAGGTTCTCACTGGCCAATCCAGGGATAATTTGAGAATCACCAAGAAAATAACTGCAATAGATCAAACGTATCAAATATGCTTCAATCAATGACTTCATAATGATAATAAAAATCACAAAGCAGTAGGTCACTAACAGATGATGCTAGGAAACCAACTGGGAAATGAGGAGTTATTTGTCTTCATTAAAATACTCCTAAAGTACTAAAAAGGAACTCCTAAAGAATTAAAGAATCAATGAACCTAGGTGTTGAGCATCAACACCAGCTAACATTACGAAAAGAAGCCGCCAGGCGCTGTGTGCCTCCTGACAGAAGTTACTAATGCCGTCATCCAGGATGTATCTTGAAAATATACCAAGCCTTCCTCTCATCAAGCCTCAGCTCTTCCCATCAATTTACAGGAAATATAAGGGGAAGTGAACTAGGTTAAACAACAAACAACACAGGATGTAATCGTCAAAATTCAAAGTCAGATATCTCCTCTCAGACGAATGTAATTTCTTCAACAAAACACTGCAAGGGAGAAATAAAAGGCAGAAGGGAACTTAAGAGATTTAAGACACATCAATAGCTGCAATTTATGATCCTTCAGTGAAACCCAGTTCAAATAAATAAACGTTATTATGAGACAAACTAGAAATCATCAATACTGATCTGATATTAATAATTACATTAATTTTCAGGTGGGAAATAATAGTAACAATGGATAATTCTTATATTTTTATAAAGTCTCCGTTAAACATGTATATTGAAACATTTATAGATGATACAATATTTGAAATTTGTTTCAAAATAACAAAGCAGAGGGCTGAGAGTATCGATGATATGAGACTGGCTGTGAATTGACAACTGTTGAAATCTGGCTCACGGGTACAGAGGGATTCGTTATGTTCTTCTCTTTTATAGTACATGTTTGAAATTTTCCATATTAAAAAGTATAAAGTACAACAATTTAAAAATTCTCTGGGGCGCATAATAGAAGCGCTTACAAAAGAAATAGGAGGTGACTACACTGAAGCCCCATCTTGCTACATGTATTCTAAGGAACAAAGAGCTATTGGTTCGGAGTCTGGCAAGTCTTGCCTTTTCTCCTCATTTTGCAGGGCAGAGGCCAGAATAAGTCTAAATATAAATAGCACAGTATCTGAAATTCACAGAGAAACAGGAAGCATCACTAAGAAGAACTTCAGAGAGGGGAGAGAATTGAGAGATCAGTGAGGTTGACTGACAAATACCATTCTGTAAGCTCAGGACTATTTCAAAAAAATCTTTTTTCTAAGGATGTCTTAGAATCCAAGTAATAAGCATGACAAATACAAATAGATGAAAAAGATACCAATGTAGGGTGAACACAAAAAGTGAAAAGAACATGGTCATAAATCTCTGCCACCTCCTTTGCTGCCCCAAAATATTATCTTTGTGAAAAGGGAATTTCCTATTTCACATAGCTAAATAGTTAAAAGATGGGTTTTGGTATTCTCAGGCAACTGTCTTAGTGATATTTTTAAAGTACGCCCTGACCCAACCCCAAATGTTATCTTTTTGCATTCAGGTTCTCTGCTGCAATCAAAACAGTCAATTCTTTATCGCTGCCCACTTTGACAAATTAGTCTGTGCAACACCATTTCCAAGTTATCTTTAGCAGCCAACAAAGCTCATAAATCCAAATTGTAGCACTGGTTAGGATTTCATTTCATGCTCGCATTCACAAACATTTAAGCTTTCAACCTTTCCTGTTGGGCATTAATCTTGGCATTAATCAAGGGATTAAGTACGCTGAATTTAAACTCAAGGTTAATAGCATGCTTAGCCAATATTAGTTTTACATATTGCCAAGGGAGAACAGAAAGAGGCAAAGACCTTTATGCCTGTTGTTCATGAAACATAAGAAACAGACTGATGAGTACAGCATGAAAACTGCTTCTTTTGTTCCTTAAAGAGGGAGTCACACACTCTCACACATCAGTCCAAAACTGACGGCTGAATCAACAGCTTGTACACATTCTAGATCTAGCAATCAATCGCAGGGCAATTTGATTATTTTAGAGCCACTCTACTTGGAATGGCAACAGAAGTGCTTTAAAAAACAGCACAAGCAAATTTAGACGTCTGGAAAGGTGTGATGCTTGCTAGCTTCTGCAACTACTGTGTAAAAAGAAGAGATGTGTAGTGTCCAATGTGTATCAGCATCATCTATCAATATAATATCAATAGAGGTGAAGAGATACGTTCTAACTCTTAGAGAAGCTGATAGCAATAAAAGGCTCTGCAGACAGCTAAGTTAATATACCTGAAACAATGACATTCAGAGTAATTACTTTATAGGACCTTGTCTCTGCAATGGGAATACTTACATAGCTCACAAAAACAGATAGAGAAAATGAACTGCCTGATGTTCTGGAAATACAAGGCTGCCTAATGAATCATTCATTGTCTCCAACCACTTGGAATGGCTGACACCTGGTTTTCATGACTCATGTCCTCAGCAGGATTAGTGGTACTTCGCTTTTTGGGGGTCGAGTATACAGATCATGGAGTATCAGAAAACTGGCAACAAAGCTGAATTGAAACTAGCCAAATCAGAGCCATATTTTAAGCACAAGTGGTTTTAAGATGAAGACTGAGTGTAAAGTCAGTGACTCCAAGTCCATTTCCAGAGTTCTGTTTTCTTTCACCACAAAGGGGACAACACCAGTGAGAAGGGCAGGACTTTGGGGCCAAGTGACTAACTCTCTGAGCTACAACTTAGCTCTCTGTTACTCATTAGGGTTGGTGAGAGGCATTATGACATGTGTATAGTCAGCCCTCCATATACACAGGGCATGGGTTCCGGGACTCCCATGGATATCTAAATCCTCGGATGCTCAAGTCCCTTACATAAGATAGTGCAGGGCTGTATTGGAGGCATCCAGCGCACCACGGAGGCCCAGTGCTGTTTCCTCCTTACAGTCGGGCACCCAAAGCTCCACCATTAAACAAGGGCAAGCACTCAGCTTTTACCTCTGCAGTCTCCAGCACAGTGTCACACAAGTAACCGTGGAGAGACCACAAGGGGAATATTGATGGATTTCCTTCCTTGAATTCAACTAGAGAAGATTTGTAGACTACAAGTCATTGAGTGTAAAAGTAGAAGTTTGTAATCCTAGAAGGCGGGGGAAGTTTGTGTACTGAGATGGCCATGGGAAAGAAAAGGGAAGAGTACCTCCCCTAGGATGGGTCTGAATCTAAATGCTTCAGTTCATCCGGTGACCGACTCTGCAAGAGACATTCTACTTCATGTCCTTTGGTATCTGCCAAAGTTCTAATGTTGAACATAGACCAAAACAAGAATTAGCTGTTCTAATAAGGATAAGAATAAGATAAAAGTCACTGGTGCCAAGTGTTGATCAAGTTAACAAGTCCAGTGAAGATGTCCCTCTCAACCATTCTCTCAACTGCAAGAGAAACCTGACATACAAGAAATAAACAGGTTTCAGAGTCTAATGAAGTAACAGAGTAAGTTTCAAGACAGCAAGAGCGAGAGAGCCACACAACTGGACTAACACAGCTCCTGCAAAGCCACAGATACTGTCCAGGATTTTAACATGCTGACTGCCACACTAGAAAACATCCCCCCACCCACCCGGACTATGATGTTTTATTAAGTCAACATTGGTCAAGGAACGTGTGAATTATACATGCACAAGGCTCCAGGCTAAAAACTAGCATCAGTTTTTTTGTCTTATTATTTTTTCAGTTTGTAAAAGTTTTTATTGTTTAGAATTCTTTGAGGGAACAGAGAATTAGGTTACACTGATTGTATTTGTTAAAGTCTCTTATAATTGTGTCCTACCCCCAAGAGATGTACCATACACCATGACCCCTATATCCCTCAGTCCTCTCCTCTCCCAGTTCTCTCATTGCCCTACCCCCAACCTCGTATTAGCTCATCTATTAGATGAGCACGTTGGATTCTTGCTTCTCCATTCTTGTGATCTTTACTAAGAAGAATGTGTTCCACCTCCATCCCAGTTAATATGACTGATGTAAAGTCTCCATCTTTTTTAATGGCTGAATAGTATTCCATGGTGTACATATACCACAGCTTGTTAATCCATTCCTGGGTTGGTGGGCATTTAAAGTTATTGCCACAATTTGAACAAAACACTAGCATAAATTAAATACAACTCACATGGTAGTTTCTGTGTTGAAGATACTAGAGAGGAATTTATTGGATTAGAAAACCCTACCACTAACTTTGCATTAACAACAGTAGGGGTGCACTAGCTCCACACATCCAGCTCCCAATTACAATGCAAACAAGTCTCATACCCAGAAAAAAGTCAAGGGGAAGTGTCCTCACCACAAATACACATACAGATGAAGCAACGCATGTGTTAATTAACTTGATTTAGTCAAGTAGACCTAGGTCAAACATCAAGTTGGAAACCACAAATATACACAATTTTTGTCAATTAAAGAAAAGTGAAGGGAAAGAACAAAATTTTTATGTTCCCAGCAGTCAGAGAATATAAAATTAGACTGGCAAATGAGAACCAGAACTTGACTCTAACTCTAGGATGGAACCAACGTCCTACATATAACGTCTGAGTCTAATGACACCCCACAGCTATGCTCAGTAATGACAACATTAAAAAACCATAACATATCAGTTACGTTTCCTGAGTGTCTTCTCTCTGCCAAGTTCTAAGTACATACCCCCGTAATCTCGGGTATCCTTACAACATCCTCATAGGAGGGGCATTGCCAGTACTAAAATTATTATTTTATGAAGGAGGAACCCACAGCACCAAGAAGGAACGTTTTTCTAATAAAATCATGGTGCTTAGAAAGCAGCAGAAACAGTAGCTGAAGTAGGGGGCTCAAAGGGCAGTAATCCTACAGAAGTGACCTAATCGGTGAGACTGTCCTCAAACTCTCTTGGGCACCTATTAACCACCCTATGAGGACATGGGAATTTTTCTAAAAGCCCCAAGGATCAGGGTTATTTTCAGACTAAAGCCTTGGAAAAGAGGTTCCTGCATCTTTTCTTCCTTCTCTTTCATTCGCCTCTTTAAGATGATGGATGCCAAGCATGGTACCGGGAAGAGAGTTGATTAACTGCTGACAATGAACCTGTGGACAACAGAGGTTCAGTAATTGCTCACTGAACTGAATTTAGCTAAACAACAAAACCACCTAATTAACAGCAGAGAGAGAGAGTGCAATGGACTAATGAAGCACCACTGTATACCTCAGGAAGAGAAAAATAGCTACAGATTCTGAGAGGAAGCACTTGGCCTCTCATAAGTGGAAGTGTGGGGTCTGCCCCACACTCCTCGCAACTGGCCTCCCCCAGAATTTCATTTTTCTTTGACTCTTGCCACGTCCTTCCTTTACTGGGAGTGGGGCACAGTCAAAGGAAGGGGAGAGGTCAGAAATAATTGCAGTGCTTTCTGTCTGGGCCACTCTCGCAGGAGGTAGCGGCAGTGAGGACAGCCGTGTAAAATCCTTTCCCTCCACTGCACACCCCAACACACAAAGTCTAAGGAAGGCGGGAAATTAGCCCAGCTTGTCAATCACAGAGCACAGCTGGACTCTGGCTAAATTCCATCAAGTGGAAAGGGGAAGAAAACTTCTGAAAATTAAATGGAATGAAGAACCTTTTCCTCGAGGCAGGAAAGGTATTTTTAATTGACTTCTCCTTAGAGTGAAGGTTCCCCACGGCCCCAGGCCTTTTCCTCTGGAGAAGGAAATGGGAAGGGAGGCCACAGGTCACACAAGCCAGAATCCAGACAGCCAGTCAAAGAAATGCTACCAAATCAGTTTGCCAGCAGTTTGTTACTGAGGAGCACCACATGCCCAACTCTCAGTGCTTTTATTTCCAAGAGGAATTTTATCATTAACTTTGGGGTTCTCACCATGACAGCCATAGGTGGACCATGGAACAACTGCATCAAAAACAATAAAATCTGACCTGAATGTACCAAAGACGGAGAGCTGATGGTCTAGGAGAGGGGCAAGCCCCACGGAATTCAGGGTCATACACCCTACAACAATGCTGGTTTGGCCTCCATCCCTAAAAGAGCTGTCCCTTGTCACCTTCTGGCACAATAAAGAAAAGGATCTATATCCCATAGAGAAAAGCACCTAAGGCCTAATAAGTGGAGGCATTCCCTTTCCTGCATGGCATCACCCAGGGACTGTAATTATCACTCAAACGACACACCAGCCGCAAACAAAAACGGGGGACAGAATTTAAAAATTAGGCAATGGGAGATCTGTCAAGCCTCACCCTCTGAATCAGCCAGCATCTGTTGCACAAGACCCAACGTCCGCCCTCCACAGAGCAGAGAGGGGAAGCCAGCAGGATGTGATGCCTTGGCAGGTGCTTCCCCTCTGGCATGCCTGAAGCAAAGTCTTAACTCTGCCCTACTCTTGGATTTTCCTGAAGTTACAATGGAGATCATCCAAGCCTGGGACAAATTCCATGTTGTCTACAAAATGCTCTGCAACCTTTATGGGGGGAAAAAGCTGCCATCTAAACTCAAGGGTACAAATTCAAGGGTACAAACAAAAATGAAGCTCAGATAAGAAAAAAAAATGTAAAAGTAACTAACTCAGTCCCTATGTAAAAAGCTAACTCAGCCAACAAGCCCATGAGATGATATTACTATCATTAAGGAAGCACAATCCTAAACCACAATGAGATGCCACCTCACGCCCATTACTATCAAAAAACCAGAAAATAACAAGTGTTGGCAAGAATGTGGAGACATCAGAACACTTGGGTTCTGTTGGTGGGAATGTAAAAAGGCACAGCCACCCTGAAAAACAGTGTGGTAGTTCCTCAAAAAGTTAAAAATACAACTACTATATAATCCAGAAATTCCACTTCTGGGTAAATTCCTTGAAGAACTGAATGAAGGGTCCTGAAGAGATGTCTGGACACCCATGTTCGTAGCCGTGCTATTCACAGCCAAAAGCTGGGAGCAGCCCGTATGTCTACTGATGGGTGAATGGACAGACCAAATGTGGTTTTTATAAACAATGGAGTATGCAGCTTTCAAAAGGATGTTCTGAACCATGCTACAAGGTGGATATGCCTTAAAGACACTATGTTTGGACACCCATGTTCGTAGCTGTGCTGTTCACAGCCAAAAGCTGGGAGCAGCCCGTATGTCTACTGATGGGTGAATGGACAGACCAAATGTGGTTTTTATAAACAATGGAGTATGCAGCTTTCAAAAGGATGTTCTGAACCATGCTACAAGGTGGATATGCCTTAAAGACACTATGCTAAGTGAAATTAGCCAGTTGCAAGAGCACAAATATTCTGTGATTCCACTCATGTGAGTTACTAGAGCAGTCAAACCCATAGAGACAGAAAGTAGGATAGTGCTTGCCTGTAGATAAGAGGGAGGGGAATGGGGAGTATTTAATGAGTATAGAGTTTTAGTTCTGCAAAATGAAAGCACTCTGGAACCTTCTGGAGATGGCTGTATAGTGTAGGTGTACACAATGCCACTGAACTACACATTTGAAATGGTTAAGACCGTTTCAGGATGGAGCCTTAAATGACTCCATCACACATTATGTATATTTTACTACAATAAAATAAATTGGGGAAAAAGTAAATAGCTAACTCAGTCTCTTTTTCCCTTAAGGGGATAAAAACATCTTTCTTGAGGAGGTGGGGAAGTAATGAAGGGAACCATAGGTCCTTCACCTAGGAACACACGGTTTTAATCTTTTCAAATTCCAGGCTCAGATACAAAATAGTCCAACCAGTCGCCTTTATTTCCAGGAGCCACAAGAAGCTACTTACCTCACTGAGGTAAATAAAAAAGGAGCAGGTGGACCCATCCACTCCGTAGTCTGCGTAGCAGGGATCTGAACGCCACATGTCTTTCATCCACTGAAACAAGAATCAGATCAGAACATCTGTGCAGCTGTTCTCAGGGCCGCTGCACATTCCCTCACAGAGAACAGTGCAAATGGGGTGAACGGCTCACGCTGGGACTAAGGAAACTGAGTGAAGGAGCCACTAAGCTGAAGTCCAGGTGACCAGAGGCTTGGCTCAGCCCCTGGATGACCCATAAGTGGACAACGGCTTGTGCCAGGCCTTCCTGGAGGTTTTCAGAATGGCACAAGGCTGGAAGATACTTCAGGCGATGAAGCCCAGAAGAGTCCTATGAAGAGCAAGTGCCTAATGGGACTCTGTACACATCCCCTCCTGGGACCGCAGTTCCAACAGCCCACGGCACGGTGGTGTGGGAACCAGGGCATGAAGGAGCATTTACAGATGACCCTAATACATACATGCTCCTGAGGTTGGTCTCACTGTCCCAGGTACACACCTAGGTGACCCGTTCCTCTGAAAACTACCAAGCAGGAAGTGGTCTCCCCCAGGGCAGACAATGCAACTAGGATCTTTGAAAAAGAGTGAAAGCCCATCAAATGTCTTTGGGTTTGACCACAACCGAAACAGGACATTTAAACCACAATCTCGAGATCTAAGAGTAGGGCACTGAGAAAGAAGGGAGTTGGACACTAAATAGTGGCAGCCCCTTGACACTGGTCCCACTAGAAGCTGAGAAAAAAAGAGGGAAGGCGACTTCAAAGGCACAGCAGGTGCCTGAAAGGGCCTGGGCTCTTTTCGGCTGAGAATGAGAGCCATTGTTGCCCAACCCCAGGAAGTTGGCACAAACAGGGCTGGGTTGTCATGGCCACCGCCCAACTCTGGCAGGATGGAGCCTTAAATGCCTGGCTTCAAGAGCAAGTCACTGGTATCACTGGGGAGGAAACGGGGGGGGGGAGGGAAAGAGGAGGTGCTAGTGAGGATGGAGGAAGATGAACATGAGCCTGCGCCCTCTGCCTTACCTTGATCTTCCCCTCGCAGTGGGGGTAGCCATCCATAGGAGGCAATACACATTTTTCTTGAGCTCCGTTAATGATATCTGTAAAAGACAAAGAACAACAAAGGATACCATCAAGTCTGTGAAGCACCAGCCTAACATCCTTGTAAGAAGAGAGGCAGAGAGAAAAACCAAAACAGGGAAGTCTCCGCTGGCAGCCCTGTTCTGACTCATGGAATGCCTACCTCCAAATATCTCTCATTGGTCTGTAGTGAGGACCTGATCCCAAGGGCTGCCCACCTATGGGCTGGCCAGGGACCCATGACACACAGGCCTGGCTCAAAATGGTGAACTAGGCTCACTAATTGCTTGGAAATTTGTAATTGAGAAACTGAGAAACCAAACAAGCAGGGAGCAGGAAATGAAACCCTGAGATTGGAAGTGCCCACCAGGGCTGGCGGGCCCATCTAGGCTGTGCAGGCAAGCTGAGGTCATGAGCAGACTTCAGGAGGACTTGTGAGTAAATGGAGGAAGCCAGCAGGGAGAAACAGCCCCACAGAGCTGGTGTGCAGAGGAGCAGGAAGCTACAGACACAGCTGCGCTATCTGGCTCCAGTTCCATGAGGCACAGCTTCTTAGAGACCCAGTTCTTAGATCTCCACAAAGGTCTCTTTACTCTTTAAATATCCCCTCCCAAAAAACTCCCTTTACATTAGCTAAAGTAGATTCCTATTCCTTGTAACTTCAAAGGAACTTGTGCAGTCAAAACTAAAACAGATGCCTTAAGAAGCTTATGATCTAATGGTGGATGAACAATGAACAACAACATAATGGATGCGATCTTGGGGGCAGGCCAGGGAAAGACACTCAACCTAGCCTCCTTTAAGGGTCAAAAGGGGTGCATTGACATCTTAGTCCAGATATGAAGGTAGAGTACAAGCTGGACAGAGGGCATCATCTAAAGATGGTGTTCAAGGGACAGAGGTGCTCCCAAATGCAGGGACAGACTTTGGCTGCATTAAAGACATTTGGCTGGAATAAAGTAGAATGAGGCACTGGGAGGTCTGACAGGAGATGCAGGCAGGGCCCGAACAGCAAAGGCCTCCCCACCACAATAAGAACTTTGACTTTTATCCTGAAGACAAGGTGGAACCATGCAAAGTTTTAGGGAGGGGCTGGTTATGATAAGATTTGGACCAATCACTTTAGTTGGAAATAGGGCAACCCTAAACCTATATGCTTCTCTTTTCAGTCCTATGTTCTCCAGAAATGTGAAAAATTTCACCATTCTTCACGGCTGACACTTTTCTATATAAAGCACTAATCAGAAATTAGATCCCAAACTGCAATGTTATCTGACACAGGTATTTTAAATAGAAGTTAGACTTTTACCTGCCCTTTGGTAATCAGTTCCTCTGATAGACTGCAACAGAAACTTGTGACTTCTTAATTCAGTGTTTTTAATGCGCCTCCTCCTTGCTAAGAATGACTAGAGCATAAAAATCACTATCTTCCTTCTCATGGATTGGAAGCAGTGTCATCTAGTAGTTAATATCAAGGTTACTCAGCTTGTTGGAGCCTGTTTCATGATCTGTAAAGTGGGGATGGCTGCGCCTCTTTCACGCAGCTCTTACTGAACACATTAGTGTTCACCAAGAGGCTCGTCCTGCACTCCCAGTGGCAGGTGCCACAGACCACAGCAGGTGCTCAGAAGCTGGTGCTTGCTATGGGAGTCTATGCAACCTCCGTTCACTCTATCTGGGAAAGCAGCATTTCAAATGCATATCAGCTTCTGGAAACACATTCTCAGTGTTTTTAAAACAGATGCAGGGTTGAGGTGGCAGTTCTTTCTACAGTTCCCCTCCTCCTGCTTGCCTCACCAAATGCACTGTCCCTCCAAGGAAGACAGAGGCCTATCTGGTGACGATTACTCCTGTCACTGGTTTCAGTTCTGGTACTGCCTAGAAGCACTCACCGAACAAATAAGCCCAGAGTTTCAGCGAAATTAGGCCCAGCCCACGACAGGCTAGGCTCAGGGTAACCAGACACTTTAGCGGACACTGGGGCTGATGCCCCTCTCACACCATAGACACTATTCTATTCCCAGAATATTTGAAGCCAGAAGTTCTTGACACTTTAGGCTACTGAGTTGGAGTGAAGGGGCCTTGCCAAGCAGAGGGAGGGCTGTAAGCAAAGCCCCTCTGCTGATACCACAGTTTCTGGTCAACACAGTTTCAAGGATAAAAATGTACCCAGGCTCAGTAAACTTTTTCTGTAAAGACCCACAGGAAATACCTGGGCCACACAGTCTCTGCTGCAACTACTCAACTCTGTCGTGGTGAGAAAGCAGCTGGAGACAACAGCGAATGACTGGGAGACCCTGTGTCTGACATGCTGGGAGAGTCCCCAAATGAGCCTCCCCCATTTCTACAAAACCCTGCTGAACTGACTTCTTTCGAGCCCCCTGCAGCCTTCCCCTGCCCAGCCGAAGCCCTTCCCTTTCCTGAAGGCTCGGTTCAAGCGCCGTCCGGAAGCCGCCATCCTCACCCCTTCTTCCTCCCCATGCCCACTCTAGCCAGGGTGCTGCCCTCCTCCGGTCTCCTGCTCACCTCCCACCACAGCAAGGTTCCTATTATTTTCTTCATGTTTGCCCTCTCCCCTCCCAGGGCGTGAGAACCTGTGAGAAGACTGTCTGCTTGCTGGATCTCCAGGCGCTCCAAATGGCACATCCCCGCCTGCCCTGTGGATGGGCTTCTTGGGCCCAGGGAGCACTAGACAGAGCCGGGTTCTGACTCTCCCTGCAACTGAGCTTGTCAGCTAATCCAACAAGGTCTCTTTTGCAACTATCATCTTACATATGTGTTTGAGTTTTCTCTCCATTACTGAGTTACGCAGTGATGGGTCTGAACAGACAATGGGCTCTAAAAGCTTTTGTTGAAGAGTGCTGGGGTAGGAGGAATCTGTGACCGGGAAAAAACAGGAAACCACCCATCTTCCAAGCACAGGGCAGGGCTGCTCCCTGAATCTGATCAGGAAAAATCTGAGCAAAACCCATCACTACATGGCTCATGGAGATTTTCAACACCTTCTCCTCAAGGACAGTTCCTCATTTTCTTTCTATCGCAATGACAAAAACTCAGCAAATGTTTTTATTACTTTGTGTCTGTGGAGGACTTTTCTACCCCTCAGAAAGCCTCTAATCTTAGTAAGAAACAAAAATTCAGACCACAAAAGCCAATGTTACTGCTTCTCAAGGGAGACGGAGATCACACACAAGGTATCTTCAAAAAAGGGAGAAAGTTTATGCCAAGATATATTGCTAGAATGTTCTCCCTGCTGTTTATCCCAAACTCTCCCCCTTGCTGATTTTTTTTTAATAGTGAAAGGGTAAGGGAAAATAGGAATTTTCATGTAAGCAATTTTACTGTAACCCATCTTATGACCGTTCACATCCTCATACCAGTCCATGCCACACTGCCTTTCCCCAAACTTCTACTTTGCATGGTTCTATGGCATTGGCAACCAGGTATCCACCTGGAATGCAGATTACACAGGTGTGAAAATTCTGTTTTCTTAGTTGCTTATACGCACACAATTCAGCAGGTGCTCAAACACTGGGTTTTATCTAAGAGAACACACACTTTTCCTGCCACAAAAATGCTTAAGATTTAAGATCATATACAGGCTGAAAGTGTTGAGACATCACACACACACACAGAGCAGGGTACTCCTGTCGAGTGTGGAGCCAGAGTCTCCCTGACAGTCTCCCAACACATTGACAGAGACACACGCAGAGGGAGACAGCGACATTTCAGATATGTACTGAGACGAGACAGGGACAAAAAGAGAATCAGATAGATTTTTTTCTTACTCTTGTTTCTGCAGCCCCCAAGGAAGGAAGGAGACAGGGAACATCAGGAGATGGTAAGATGTTCTTAGAGGGGCAGTGAGAATAGAAATAGGGGGACACAGGACAGGACCAGAAGGTGGAAGATGACAACTTGCCTTTCTATGGTGCTGTCACTTATAGTAGCACATTTCAGAAAAAGGAAAGTGGTTACCTCATCTGATAACCCGGAAAGGAGAACCTTTACAATTCTCAGCGCCGACCTCTAAACTCAGCACCCGTGCTGATGAATTGACACTGCACTTTTGTAAGGCATGGCCCTTGTCCTTTGGGGCTAACAGACATGGAAGGAGGCACACACAACAGTGGCACTCCTGGAAGGCATGGACAAGTACCTCGTGCTGTGGCCTGGGACAAGCATACAACACACAAGGGACCCCATAGTGATTTTTTGAACAATGGAATAAACACATGTAACGATGGAATGGAGAGTCCGAGTACCAGAGGAGTGAAGAGGAGAGAAAGTGCCACAAAAGGGGGATGGGAGAGGCTCCCTCAGAGTCACTGACCCAGTAACTGAGTACAGAGAGTCTGGCTCAACATGCAGGAAGACAGCAGGCGGGGCAGAGGTGGGAGAAGAATCACTTCTGGTGCTGGGAGAGGGGATGGTGCCTGGCCTTAGTGAGAGTCACTGACAGTCATATCTTAGTGGGATTTACAAAGAAACCTTAAGGTAGAACAAGATACAGTCTTAATGAATCATAGGTTAACTGCCCCGCACTTGTACAAATCAAATGCAAGGTGCATTAGGTACCAGGCGAGGCTTTCACCTCCCAGCTGCCCAGGTCAGCATTTATATGTACAGAAGGATGCTGTCGTGTGTTCTAAAGCACCATCAACTGTCAACTAGGCAGCATCACGGAACTCTCATTCACTATCAACTCATTTAAAGTTATGATAAGCACTCCTCACTGCTGAACAAACGAGATCTGGAAATACATTCTCCATAACAAAAGCTATATGGCGGGTCAGCCTAAATATATCAATGTGTGTAGGTGGTACCATGTGTCAGATACTGGACTCCCTGGCTCCCTAGTGGAGATAACAGTATAGGGGAGGGAAAGGGGAGGGCAGGGGGAAGGGAGGGGGGAGAGGGAAGATAGGAGGGAGAGGGGGAAGAGGTGAGGGGGGAAAGGGGGAAAGGGGAGGGCAAGGGAAGGCGGGAGAGGGCAAGGGAGGCAAGGGTGGGGGCAGGTGTTCAGCACCAGGAAGAAAGTCTACTTTGTCAAAGCTCACTTTTCTTGACATAATGATGAGTGTTTGAGATGGCACTTCTTTTTAAGAACTTATAGAAAGAACACAGGGCTGTTAACTTTTTATCTCAAACTGAACAGGCACCTGATAGATTAAGTCCCTCACCAGTATAATTATCAAGAGTGGGGGGGGAAAAAAAAGAAAAAGTGAGTTTATTCAAAAACTCTCAGAAACCTCAAAGAACATGCCTATCTGTCCACTCAGGAAGTTTTAGGAAACTGAGTTCAACCTCCTCACCTAATTTCTCTGCCAGCAGCTAAGATAATCATCTTCATTCAGCCCAGAGACACCCCATACATATTTCCTCTCAAAAGATAAAGAGTCTCCAGCGATTTTGTTCTGTGTGTAGGGCAAGGTAGCATTTCTCTCGGCACACCTGATACGAACAAGCGGCGACACTTATCAGATGGCCCCTGAGAAGCACACCCACATGAGCCTGGCCATCCAGCAAGAGCTGGAAAACTCCTAATCTCTGGTTTAGAGACTCAGCTCCTGCCAGCACCTCCATCAGCTGGCTTGGCTTCAGGAATAGACAGCAATAAATCAGACTGAAACCAGCCATGGTGAAATACAATCTCCCATTTAAAATGACTCAGTCATTCTCAGTTTGGTAAATATTTATTTAGGGCTGTTTTTACTTTTGCACTAGGAACAGTATAATTTCTATAACTGAGTCATATACGTGTATTTCAGGCCCAAGGCCATACAGTAATAGGAAGCTCCCTGGTCACCAAAGGACCTGAGATGCCAAAGTATGGGTACCAGGCAAGACTCATGTGTGGACCGCACACTGGGCATTTTGAAAAGACTTGGCATATTTATATTTAACCCTTACTTTGCTTTTGTTTTGTTTTTTAACCTCAGAAGTTGAGACTGCAATTATCATTGCACAAAGGAATTTTAGAACTACAAGGGACTTCTGAACCGTATTTATCCACCTTCTACTTTTTCTGATTCATTACAATGAGGCCTAAGGGAGAGGAAGTACCTTCCTCATTCATCAATTAAACAAAATCCATTAAGCACTTTCTTTTTGTGTGTGGAGACAGAGTCTCACTTTATCACCTTTGGTAGAGTGCTGTGGTGTCACACAGCTCACAGCAACTCCCAATTCCTGGACTTAGGTGATTCTCTTGTCTCAGCCTTCCAAATAGCTGGGACTATAGGCGCCCGCCACAACGCCTGGCTATTTTTTTTGTTGCAGTTTGGCAGGGGTGGGGTTTGAACCCGCCACCCTCGGTATATGGGGCCGGCGCCCTACTCACTGAGCCACAGGTGTCACCCATTAAGCACTTTCCATGTAAGAAGCACTCTGCATGTTCAATCCAGGCCTTTGCCTTCTGAGTCAAGATTACTCACACACATAGTTTCTAGGTATTAAAAACCACACCACCATCTTCATGTTCTGCATAGGAAATTTGAAGAATAAATGCCAAGGAATAAAATGACAGTGTTTTATTCCCTTCATAAAAAGCACATCCAATGGCCTCACAGACTTTATAAAAAGGAGGCTCTGCAACAATGCCCCTATACAAATACTGCAGGCATAATGGAAGTCAACAACAAAATCATATTCCATGTATATGGTTTCTCAGTTATACACAACTTTAAGAATACAACACTTAAAAAGAATGGAGTTGTGATGACAATGAAAACACACTGCCAAAGAGAATAAGTGTTATAGAATTTGAAGTCATGATTGACGCAAATAACCCCAGATTATTTATACTGTCCTTTGTCATACCGTTTTCATTTACTTATTTTTTTTGCAGGATTATCTAATTTTTAAAGCAAGTATTAGTAAGATTTTTCCTTTTGTTGATAAGAGTATTTAAAAGACCTAGAACTGAGATTCCCAACCTGAGGGACGGTTAATAAGAATGTTATACAGACACAATATCGTACATACACCAACCCTCCATTCTCATAAACCCAAAACTGCCACCACTAGGAACACCTGACTTTAGAAAAGGTTTGTTACACACACCTCGGGGCACACGTATGCGGTGAGCAGAATGCAGGTGGGGTTAAATAACTGCAACTGACATGGGGGAAAGAAAAAATTATCATCATTAAGCATCGGGGAGTTGGAAATCAAAAGCACCATGAGATACAACTTCATAGCAACTAAAGGGACTATAATTAAATTCAGATAATAGGCGTTAGAGAAAATGTACAGAAATCAGAACCCTCAAACACCAACGGTAGGAATATAAAATGGGACAGCAGTCTAGCAGTTCCTTAAACAGAGTTATTATCTGACCCAGCAATTTGATTCCTTGGTACAGATTACAGAAGAGTGAAAACATACATCAACACAAAAACTTGTACACAGGTGTTCGTGGTAGCAACATGTACAAGAGCTGAAAGTTGAAAACCACCCAAACTTCAATCACCCAAAGAACAGATCAAATGCCGTCTGTCCATAAATATTATTCAACCATAAAAAGGAATGATATGCTAATACATGCTACGTGGATGAATCTTAAAAACATTACACGAGGGAAAGCAGCCACACACTATAAGATTGCATTTATATGAAATGTCCAGACAAATTTACAGAGACTGAAAGTAGATTGGTGACTTAAGGGTTAGGATGGGTGGGAGTAGGTGATATGGGGTTTCTTTTTGAGATAATATAAATGTCTAAAATTGATTGTGGTGGTAGTTGCACAACTGTAAATCTACTCAAAGCCTTGGGATCAGACACTTTAAAAGGGTGAATTAGATGGCCCATGAATTATAGCTCAATGAAGCTGTGACAAGAATGTGAAAATTTCTGACACCAATTTATTCAACACGTGAGTATCTGCAACGATTTTAGTGCCTTCTTGGGAAGCATACAAACACAAAACAGTCTCTACCTCAGAAATCCAAAACTTGCTCACCAGAAAAGTTAGTCAACAGCTTGATACAATACACAACAAAAGACCAGTGACAGATAGCAGTGGGTGGAACGGACTGGGGAAGCAGCAGACTGCAGGTGCCTGGAGGGGTCAGGAGGCTTCCAGGATTCAGCAAGCCATTTGCTGTTCCCCCAGAAATGACTTTCCTTAATTCCACAGTAACAGAGTCTGCAGCTGAGCACCTGCTCCCTCGGTGAGGGCTTCTCATGCAGCTAGATGTGACCAGACGATGACATTCAGGCCAAAGGGATGTGAGAGGTTCTCTACTTTCAAGACAATCTTGCCTGGCTGAGCTTATGCCTGTGACACATACTCCTCTCTTCCCCACACTTCCCATGGGCTGGAAAACAAACATGCAATGGCCCAGGAAGAGCGGAAGGTTCTGGAATCCTGAGTAGCAATGTGGAGAAGAGCCACTCTGTCATCTGGATTGTCACATGACAGAAAAATCACCTTCATCTCATGTGAACACTGCATTTTGTAGCAGCTTATTTGACCCCTTAAATAATCACCAGACAAGTGGGATTTGAGTTGAACTCTAAACCAGGAGGAGACAGAAAAGGGACAATGAGCATGCAGAGAAACAGGGATGACAATGGGGTCCAACACAGACCGAGGCGGTCGATGCAGGGAGGTGCGCCTACAGAGGTTCTGTATTTTTAAAAGGAGGATATAATACTAACATTGAGACATCCTCAGTTGCCAATTTCCATTTAAGAAAATATGCTGAGAAACAAGTGGCAGATATTAAAAATCCAAGATATTTGTCAAGCTACATCATGTTATCAAGTTGGGGGCCTAAGGTGATTTTTATAACTATTGTCAATAAACATGATAGGGCAGAGCCCTTCCCAGCTTCCCCTCTTCTCACATGCAATTTGCTGGAAGTAGGAAAGAGTGCCACTACACAGCCACATGTCGCTGGAACGTGGAACATGCACATCTTTTTTCTATCCTCAAAGAGTGGTTTGGTTTTTCTTCTATAACAGGGTTGAATGTTAAGCACAGTTCATGTATTTCTGGCTGTTTTTACTATACCATCAAAAGTGTTTTGGGATTGGATTTTTTGAGGAATTATAGATATATATATTTAGTTTGTATTTTTTCCATGCAAAAGTAGAAAAAAGAAAGAAAGAAGGAATAACCATAAGAGAAGGCTATTTCCCTAGGCTATTTTGATTGTATAAGTTGCCGAAAAATAAGTATGCTTTCTTCATATCATACAGGGTCCCCCGTTTTCAATTACTTGCCACAAGCTTGTGTAGCTATTGATAAAGAACAGTACTTGGCCCCAGATGTCCACAGGGAAGGAGAAACTTCTCCTTCACTATCCTCGCAACAGGATATCAAGATAAGTTTTTATTTTCACAAAACATAGTTTTTCATTTTATTTTGGTTGCTTGGTTGTGGGCTTCTGCATCACAATTTATTTTTTCATTTTAAAAAGTAAGACAATTTAGAACTGAGATGACATCTTGATAATAAGTTTCTGGTACTAGAAAAAAGCAGAACAGAAGGAACATATAAAAGAAGGTAAAGGCAGGATTATTACAAATGCCCATAAGCACACCAACTCCTTGGATACAAATTTGAAGAATAGCTGAGAGGTATTTAATCTGTGGTTCTCATGTGACGGAAAAGTTGCATAAAACTTACGTGCCATCAGCGTAAAGCATACAGGCCAAGTCTGCTAAATCACGTCTGTGACTGGGAATGTCTTAAAGCAAATTATCCCAGGCACATGACACAAGGCTACAGTCTCGGGTACTGGGGAGGTTGAGCCAGGAGGATGACTTGAACCCAGGAGTTCCAGATCAGCCTGGGCAACTCCAGTAGATCCTCTAAAATGAAAAATTCAGGCTGGGTGCACTGGCTCATGCCTGTAATCCCAGCATTCTGAGAGGCCAAGGCCAGTGGATTGCCTGAACTTAACAGTTCAAGACTAGCCTGAGCAAGATATCTGATCAGAAAAAGATAAGGCTAGAAGAAAAACAAACAAACAACAACAACAACAAAAGCATTTTTTAAGTGTTGAGAGAAAACTTATTGTCAGCTTAGAATTTTGTATCTATGTCCTTAAAAAATGCCAGGCAAGGCTCGCCACCTATAGCTCAAACGGCTAAGGCGCCAGCCACGTACACCTAAGGTGGCGGGTTCGAATCCCCAGCCCGGACCCGCCAAACAACAAT
>NW_003852475.1:2407826-2422959 GCF_000181295.1 Otolemur garnettii | reverse complement strand
AAATGAATAAAAATTTCATTAGCAGCTGACCTGTGTGGCAAGAAATGATAAAAGCAGCTCTCTAGGTCAAAAGGGAAATGACATTAGATGGAAACTTGGAAAGAGGATCAGCAATTTGAATATATATATATACAGGACTATAGTTTTTTCCTTATCTTCATTTCTATTTACCAGACAATTGACTTAATATAAAATTCACATTAGAGTATAAAAAGATTTAAGACATTTGTAGATGTAAGATATTTAACATAGTACAAAGAATGGTAGTTTATTTCAATATGAAATAAACTAAAAGTTGTAAAATATACTCTAAGTAGATAAGAAGCTATGGTATTATACAGCCCATCAGTCAAATCTGGCCCGCTGCCTGTTTTTATAAATAGTTTTATTGGAATGTAGCCATGACATTCACTTACACATTGTACTACAATGGCAGTTGAATCACTGCAACAGAGAGCAGGTGCTCCACAAAGTGGAAATATTTAATACCTGGCTCTTTATAGAAAAGTGTCAATTCCTATCTTACAGTGTCCTTTGGTCAGTTTTACCACTTATAGGATATAGGACGCATTTGGCATCTAGGAGGTAGTGGAGACTTGCTTCCTCCAAGTCTCTCTCATTTAAAGACAAAGGGCCTCCCCGCCAGTGCAGGCATCTATACCCCAAGGTTAGAGGCAAAAAGAGCTCTCCAAAACCAAAAATAAACTGCCACGGGTATCACTCTGCTTGCACAGGGCTCAGTTCATACTTGTGAGTTTCTGGGCATTCTTACTCGCCTCTACCAACAGTTATCTTCTCTTCCTGGCCACCTGCCCTGTGAATTTCAAGCTCCATCTTCACACACAGCCTGTGGCCCTTAAAGAAGCTGTTAAAGGAGCTCCCAGAAGGTCAATCCCCTTTGACAAATCCCTTAATATACACACACCTCTGCTGGTTTTGCTGCTTCTCTGATTTAATCCTGACTAATATAAATGGAAAAAAATTAACAAAGTCAAAGTTAGGTCTTTAAAAAGATGAATAAAATTTATAACACTCTAGCAGAAGTGATCAAGATAAAACATAAATTAGCAATATTAAGAAGGAAAGAAGTTCCCCTACTAACCCTCCCTCTATTGACCCACCCCCGTCCCTTCCCCCACCCATACCTTCCTTCATCTTGGGCTATAGTTGTGTTTCATTTTTCATATGCAAGTGTGAGTGATTGTAAATTGGTTTCACAGTAGTACTGAGTACATTGGATATTTTTTTTTCCATTCCTGAGATACTTTACTAAGAAGAATATTTTCCAGCTCCATCCATGTAAACATAAAAGAAGTCTTCATTTTTTAATGCTGCATGGTATTCCAGGGTATACATATACCACAATTTATTAATCCATTCATGGGTGGGGACCACACCTGTGGAGCATATTGCAAGTACAAGTTGGATCCATCAGGTGTAGAACACAAATGTCTTAATCATTGGGTAAATGAGGTGAAGGCTATGTTGATTAGTAGGATGTAAGCACTCCAATTTGTACAAATAATCAACACATTGAATCCCATAATGGCATAAATGTATTTATGATCTATGTACAAATAACTTAATAAAAAAAAAGAAAAAAGAAAAGCACTAGTAAATCCTATGGATGTTAAAAGAGTAAGAGAATGTTACATGGCAATAGACTACTGCTCAGAAAAACTGATGGGCTCACATGTTTCTGGCAGAATTATCCATGCAGGCTGGTAGGATTTAGAACTTTATTTACATGACCTTTATTAACTTTTTATTTGAGACAAGGTCTTGCTTTATTGCCCAGGCTAGAGTACAGTGGCATCGTTATACTCTTAGATTCTTAGGTTGAAGTGATCCTCCTGCCTTAGCCTCCCGAATAGTTGGGACTATAGGTACATAGTCCCATCAGGCCTGGCTAATTTTTCTGTTTTTTTTTTTTTAAGGAGATGGAGTTTTGCTATATTGCTCAGGTTGGTCTTGAACTCCTGACCTCAAGCAATCTTCCTCCTTGAGCCTCTCAAAGTACTGGGATTATAAGCATGAACCTCTATGCCCAGCCACTTCATTAAGTTTTATAAATGGAAACAAGATTTGTATTTAAAGTTTGATAGCTCTTATTTTGTCTGAAATGGAGTGTGTCTGTATGTGGATTTTTATTTTAGTAAGATGAACTACAAGTGCTGGTAAGGACAGTTACACTGTCTTTTCTGAGTTCATAGTGGTGGGGCCAGGCCAAATCTCACCCTGTCTCTGTTGTTGTTGTTGCAGTTTTTGGCTGGCACCAGCTTTGAGCCCGCCACCTCCTGTATATGGGGCTAGTGCCCAACTCCTTCAGCCACAGGTGCCGCCCACCCTGTCTCTTCTTTTATTCCTCAAGAACTTATTCAGGTGTGTACAGACTCCATCCTCCCCTGCCCCTCCCAAAATTCTTCCAATTTAAGGCCGGCTTCCTTTAATCCTATAGTCAGTATCCAAAGGCTTCCTTTTGTGGTGCCGCCTCCTATAGCAAACACTCATCCGGAACTTCCTGGAGCACATGAAACCTTGCTTCTTCCTCAGAAGTTTCTCCCTGGCTTTCTCATTGCCTTGCACTGACCTTGTCTGTAACTCTCGGGATACCTCTAAGCTCCCGTCGTGGAATTCTGTCATATTGCTATGGAAATCATTAGTGATTACACTTTCATCTGCAGCTCTGCTGCCTTGCAGAGGTTGCCATTAAATTCATTTCTGTGTTTCTAGTGATCAGGATAGAAGTAAGGGGAGGATTCCTTCCTTACACTATTGGTTGTTCCCTGGAACCTTTGCAGAAAGCAGTTGTTCTCTGACTCTTAGGTTATTAACACTACATGATCCTGGAAAACAAAGAAATTCTTATTGATCTCTCAGATGTTCCTCATTTAGACCATCTTCCCTCACCACTGCTTATTTTGGAGGCAGAAAGCCAGTGTACTACAGGCAGGCTGAGGAATCAAAGTTGCATATTGTAAACTGAAGTCAGGAGGTTTCTGTCAAAGCCTGCAGACAGGCATCGGCGATCACATCTCCTTTCTGTTGAGCATCTTGTGGGTGAAGTATAATCTGGTACTGGCCACTCATTCTGCACACATGTAGTTACCTCTTGGAGCCAAGGCAGTTACTTAAACTTCTCTTCAGCTTTGAACCAAGCACTAAAAATACACAATTAACTAATCCACTCCAAATATGAGACATCTAAATGCAGCCACTGAGAGAGAGAAACACTTTACCATGAGGTTATACTTAAGTCCAAGATGGTAATTTCCAGAGTAAAGATTAATGTTTAGTTCTCTATGTGCTTTTGTAAAAAGCTAAATGGATTCTGCCCTCGCCACTGTCTGCCCATCGTAAACGTGTAATGCTGGAGGTCACTGAAAGCAGTATTTGCAGGGCTTAGGACAGCATGTGAGCATGTCGTAAGATGAGTGCTTCCCTGAAGGTGGTTGGCCAAGGGTTAATAAATGGAGATCAGCAAAGAAAAATCTTCCTTATCAGTTCTTAATGTATGCTTTAAAAAGACCAGACTTTTAAAAAGCAATTTAGCTTCATTTTTATGTGCTTAAAATTGCACAGAATGCAAAGCACAGATCACAAGTCTACAGTCTGGGTTTTGATAAATGTACGTGTCCATAAACCAGCACCACAAACAAGATGAAGAGTATATTCATCACCGGAATGCTCCCCTAGCTGCTTCTAGTCAGTCTTCGTCTCCCTAGGGCATGTCAATCACTGTACAGTCATTTCACCTGTTCTTGGGCCTTATCAAAATAAAATCATACAGTATGGCCATGGTGGGGGGGTCTGGCTTTTTCTCAGTGTAATGTTTTTGGGATTCATCTATGATGTTGCATATGTCAGTAACTTATTTTTTTTAAATCACAGAGCAGTACTCTTGTATGAACACACTATAATTGGCTTATTCATTTTCCTGATAATGGGCATGTGAGTCATTTCTAGTTTGGGACTATTAGGAATAATTCTCTCTGAGTCTCAAACTCTCCCCTACCTGTGAAACTTTATAAGAGCACTCTAGCTCACATAGACACCTCTATACTGCCTGTATTCTGCGAACATCTACAAAACTTTTAGTCTGGAATGAACAGTCTAAAATTGGTGTTGGCCCAAATTGGGATGTGTTCATGTGGACACACACACACAACCTAGAAATACTGCAAACTCAGTGGCCATGTATCAGTTTTCTTATGTATTCCCCAGAACAAAAGAATACCACTGTTGAAGTTTTTTGTGCATCAAGGATGGTGGTAATGGTGCTTATACTTAGATCAGATATGAAGTCTAGGGGAGAAGAGGAAATGATGGACACGTGTTTCTGGGCAAGATGGGAAAGTATGATCAGGAATACCTAGGTAAGAATATTATTCTCAGATGGGGACATTTCTCTTTCATAAGAAAGAGAAAGAATTATGTTTTAAATGTCACTTCGTTCTTCATCCACTCTTTTGCCTTCCTTGTTCAGAGAGAATGTAGGGTCTTTAACTGTTTTCACGCTTCTTGCTGTGGAATCATCTCAGCTTTCATACATAACACACAACCAACCCCAATCCCAACCTCCATCCCCTACCCACATATACACACTTGACCACAACCAACTCCAATAATCACTACCTCTCCCCCAATTCCTGGCCTGGACTAAGCTCCTGGATACACTTCTGATCACATCTAATCAAAAGAGACTCAAAGGGACCATCCAATTATGTCATCTTGATAATAGCTTTCAACAACTGGAAACCCAAAATTGTATTTGGTTGATATTAAATTATGATAAATAGCATTTACAACAACAATTTGGTCTGTATCATGTGCAGTTAGTCTTAAAAACAGATCCTATGATTCTTTGATCATTCTTAAGACTGAAAAAATAAGTGACATAATTTACTATGAATAGCGTTCAAACTCTAAATTTTTTATAAATTCTATAATTATAATTTATCTCTATGTCATTTACACACTGAGGTATAAAAAACATCTTGAGCCTGACAACCAATTAACAGACCCCCCCCCCTTGGCCAAGGGGACTTCAGAGAAACTTTAAAACTGAGTTCCCAGTCACGACAGGGTCAGAGGTCAAACATGACTCCCTTATTCACTAACCTCTATCAGGCTTTCCTCCCCTTTCTAAAGGCCCACAGCTGATTTCAACCAACCTTATGACCACCGCTTCCTTTTGTGGTGTCAGCACAACTGCCCAGCATTACTTCCTGATAAAGAGACCACTGACCATGGAATGGTTCTGGCCAGTCCAAAGAGGCAGCACACAGAGGTCCTTTTGATGTCAGGGGTGAAAACTCCAACATGATAATGCCACCAGGTTTTGGACATGAAACTCACGAAGCTCAACTGGACGTGCCCATGTTTCTCTTTTCAAAAATATTCATAATTCCTCCTACAGTTTATTAAATGTATTTGGCCACCTGCCCAGCAGAAATTCCCTCACCCTTCTCCCAAAGTACCCGTTTTTGGCTTCTGGCCAGATGCTGTACTCCTCAGCCTGCCAGAATGGTTGCCTATAGGCTAGAATGGTCTCAATTTGGCAAAACATGAAACAGAGCAAGACTTAAAGATTTGGTAGATTACTTTTATAACCTACTTTTCTCTCTATTTTTTTTTTTTCCTGAGACAGTCTCTCCCTCTGTCATCCAGGATGGAGCTCACTGCAGCCCTGACCTCTTGGGCCCAAGAAATCCTCTCACCTCAGCTTCCTTAATAGCAACAACTACAGGTACACATCACCATGCCTGGTTAATTTTAGTCATTGTAGAAATGGGTCTTACTATGTTGCCCAGGCTTATCTTAGAATTCCTGGCTCAATTAATCTTCCTGCCTCAGCCTCCCAAAGGGCTGGGATTATAGGTGTAAGCAACTGCACTCAGCCAAAAGTTTTAATTAGGAAAAAATATTTGAAATGTACACAAGAGCAGAAAGAGTGATACAATGAACCCCTCCCTCCCTATCACCTGGCCTCAACAGTTAACAACACGCTCCCTGGGTGAAGGGTTCAACTACAACTTGAACTTCACCTTAGAAATGAAAACAAGATAACCTAAACATTTGTACCCTCACATCATTCTGCAATTTAAAGAAAGAATAATAAACACACACACAACAATGTATTGTTGAATACAAGTTTGATATTGGGGGAATAGTGGACTAAAGACAACCTTGCCTTTTTCCTGATCTTGAGGGAGAAGCATTCAATTCTTTTGTGTTAAGTATGATGCAACCTATAGGTTTTTCTTAGTTTGTTGAGAATTTATTTCATCCATTAATGTTGGATGTTCTTAAGTGCTTTTTGGCATATATTAACATGATAATGTGATTTCTGACCTTTGTGCTACTAATATAGACTATATTAATAGATCCTGAATGTTAAAACAAACCTTGAATTCCTAGGATAAATTTCAACTGTTCATGATACATACAACCCTTTCTAAATGTTGAATTTGAGTTTTTAATATTTTAAGAATTTGTGTCATTGTTTATAGGAGTCCAAGGTCCATTTGTGATGTGTTTTTCTGGGTTTGATATTGGGTAATAGTGGACTCAAAGTTGTGAGGTATTCTCTCCTCCTATATTTTATGGAAGAATTTATTGAAGAATTAGTATTATTTACTCCTTAAATAAATACTTGATAGAGTTCACCAATGAAGTCATCTGAACATGGGCTTTTTCATTGTGGAAAGAGTTTCAGTTACTAATTCAAATCCTTATTGAGCTATTCAGATGACTTTGAGTCAGTATAGATTATATCTTTCTAGGAATTTGTTCATTTCAAAGTTGTCTAATTTGATGATGTTAAGTTTACAGTATTGTCTCAATCTTTTTCATTTCTTCACAATCATTAGAGATATCCCCTCTGTCATTCATGATTTTGGTAAACCCTATCTACTTTTTCTGTCAGTCTAGCTAAATCCTTTTCTTCATCTTTCCACAGAACATTTTGTTTGATTTTCTCATTTGCTTTCTTTCATTGATTTCCACTCTAATTTTTATGATTTCCTGACTCGTTTTATTTCTCCTTTTTAAAGTGTAAAAACTTAAGTTATTGACTGGAACCTCTCTTCTAAGACAAATGCTTAAGCATATAAATTACATTAATATGTTACAAACCCCCAAATAACAATTTTTATGGACTCTTCAAAGAAACACACACCCATGTCTATACCCATTTACCTCATCATTTCCTCGTGTGGATTTAACTCATCTGATGTTGAACATCATGTGATTTTTCTTATAAGACAAATCTGCTTAGCAACACATTCCGAGTCTGTTCGCCTGGGAATGTCTGTGTTTTGTCTTCACTATTGAGGAATAAGTGTGCTAGAAGAAGAACTGATTGCCAGTTTCTTCTCTTTCAGCACTTTGTATAACACTGTCTTCTGGCATCTATTGTTTCTGATGTGATGAATTATTTTTCTTTTCAAAATTTTCTCTTTTAAGAACTCAACTATGATGTGTCTAGGTGTGAATCTCTGTGTTTATACTTTCAATTCATTAAACTTCTTAGTGAACAAACTAATGCTCTTTATCAAATTTTAGAAGTTTTTAACCATTACTTCCTCAAGTTTTTTTCCTACTCCTTTCTATTCTTCCTTTGAGACTCCAATTATACATACTTAGGGTCGTTGAAGTGACATAGGTCTGAGGCTCCTTTGCAACATTATTTTTACCCTCTTCTTCTGATTGGATAATTTCTATTTATCTCCATGCCCCCTAATTATTTCTTTTGACATCTCAAATATTGCCATACGTTCCTTCAGTGAATTTTTCAAGTCCATTGTTTCATTTTCAAACTCCAGAATTTCCATTTGGTTCTTTTCATAGTTTCCATCTCTTTATGATCATTCTCTATTTGCTCAGCCATTGTCATCATACTATCCTTTAATTTTTAAAACACTGTTCCTTTAGTTCTTACAATAGCTGCTTTAAAGTCTCATCAGCTATGTCCAAGATCTGTGCCCACTCAGACTGTTTCTATTAACTGCTTTTACAAAAATCTTTTGAGTATAGGTCACACTCCTTGTTTCTTTGCATGTCTCATAATTTTTAGCTTAAGCTAGACATTTTGGATAATATATTGAAGCAGCTCTGGATTCTATTTTCCTGAGAACTGCTCTTCTCATTATTGTTTAAGCAATTTGTCTAGACCAAATCTGTGCAATCTGTCTCCTCCATTATGTTTGGCTATTGATGTCTCTGATCAGGTTTTTTGGGTTTTGTTTTAAAGTCTTCCATTTTTAAGCCTGATTCACCCTGTGGTTTGCACAGCTTAGTGGTCAGCCAACAACAAAACCACTTCAAGTCAGTAAGACTTTCAACCTCTGCCAAAGGATCTGTGTGTCCACTCATAGACCATTCAATGTTCAGCAGTACTGGGGTCTTAGATTTTCTGCTGGGTCCTCTTCTATTTCCTCTGTGTGAGGTCGCAAGTTCACACTTAGCTAAGGATGAGTGGACCGCTTAGGTCCATTCAGGTCTCATGAAGAACCTATCTTAGCACCTCATGGCCATCTCACTCCATACTAAGATCTCCACACTAAGTATCTCGCTAGCCTTTTGGTTCATGATTTGCCCCAAAGCAGAAGGCCTTGGTGGTCAAGTTGCATCATCAGTGTTGCCATTTTTTTTTGCCACAATCACTGCTGTTACTACCCATGCTGCCAGACATGGGATTTTTTGTGCTTTTCCAAATCATGCCAAGTTTATCAATGAAGTTATTGGTTTTCTCAGCTTATCCTGCTCTGCTGCAGAGCTGGGAGAAGGAACAGCAGCAACTCCAAGCCAAAAACCTATCAACTCTCACAGCTACCATATAAGGTCATGAGTTTTTCAGGACTCAAGTTAGTATATGCTTTTTATCCATTTCAAACCCCCTAATTCAGCTGCATTTAACAGTTTTGTCCAGTTTTATCATTGCCATTTTGGGAGAAGATTTGCCAAGCTTCTCCCCTGCCAAACTGAAAAGTTCTGTCTCCAACTCACATATGTTTTTTGAAAAGAGCAAATATTATAAAATGTAAAAGTATACTTTGGTCATATTAACTAGTTTGGGAAATCACACTTTTCATCTATCTTCTCTTTTCTGGACGCTACAGCTCTTACATTTGAATACAAATTTTTCCTTTCCTAATCAAATACTGAGTCTATTTTAGCAAAGGAAAATAAATAACAAAAGAAAGACATTACATGAAATAGATGACAATCTGCAGAACAAGGTCAGCTGAATAAAAAGATTTTCTATTTTCTACTGTCTCATGTACTCTATAAGAATAAAGAAAGTGGCTTTTCTTAAAAGTATTAAAATTAACTCCTCAGGTTAACAGGGAAAAACAAAGCAAGGGCAAAGGGAGAAAAAAAAAAAAACAAGCAAAAGAACCATAGGTTTAGTCATATATTGCAAAGAAAAGTAGTATTTAAGTTTCTATCAATAAAAACTTGAAGCCAAAATATTAAGAACAGGAAATTCAGAAAAATAGTATGAGCCAGGCAGCCACTCCCTCAATACCAAACCAAGTAATGTAAAATTTGGTGTTTATTTAGTGCCCACAAATTCCAGAAATGACTCCTAAGTTCAGCTAGTTATATATAAAATTGCAGATTGTTTGGTAAATGCCAAGTGTCCAGTTCCAATTCCCTGAAACATAGTCACGTAGAAAACAGCAACTCAAACACAATTAACTTGAGCTTCCCAGCTCCACAAAACTTAATGAATTTAAGTCTGTTCCCCACCCTTCTGTCTCTCTGCCACATCTCTCAGCTGAACAGCCAAAATCACGGTATTTCTGTTACCTGAGACTCAAAATTCAAATAAGAACAAACATGTATGCATAAGGCTGCCAAACATTACTAGAGAAAACCCTCTTCACGTCCAAAGAATTTTACCTCTACTTTTTACTTTCCCCCAAAACACCATTGTCATTTTGGGGTCCCACTACAAATAATAAAACCATAGATTCCTACAGCTTGGAAGAAATGTCATGAATCCACCTAAATCATCCTCTCACCCTTAAGCAGAATTTTGATTGAGACAGGAGAGTATTTGTTATATTAAGGTTAAGAGGCGGAAATGAAATATAGACCGTAACTTGGTGTAATTCAAGCTGCCTGAAACCACTCCTGCTGGGCACTGAAGCTACCCAAGCAGTATTCTTGATGGTTCTAACAGAAACTCGGAGCAGCCTTTTCCTGTTTGGTTGAAGCCAACAACAGCACTGAACCATCCACGACTATTTCTCTTGCCGTAAGTCACTATGGAATGAAGAAGACCCTAATAATGAAATTCCCCCCTAAAATTATGACCAAGAAGAGTGAGAATAACAGAGAAGGCCAATCAGGGGAGAAAAATATTTTCAACATCAAAGATTTCTTTCCAACTATAACTTATTTCATAGATGTATTGTTTGGAAATCATTGCAAGAGGATCCCAAGATGTCACATTTTCCCTGCCTGAGTAAAGAAAGTCAGGCCATTGATGGGACCCACTGAACCCCAACTTTTGCACCATGGACCTTAGCAAACACTTCTAGCACAATCCAGCTCTCCTATCTTTCACTCTTCAGTACTTTTGCTATAGTTCCTAGATTTTTCTGGCCATTCCCTGTTCTTTTCTGGTGTTGTCAAACCACTCAAGCACTATCAAATGTCAATCGACATATGGAATATCTAAAACTGTATGTCCAAACTCGCCTTTAGAAAACCAAGCCCTGTATAAGACTACAGATATCCATACACAGAACTTAATCAGCAGTGGAATACACCTGGGATAAAAATCAGCCGACTGCCGCTTCAAGGGGGTTGGCCGCTATCAGAAAAGACAGCTTCCTGCTTGGCTATTTCTTCAATGTAAAGGAAGGAAGAAAGGCAAGAATAAAAAGACAGGAAGGAAGGAAAGGGGCAGATATGCAGAACTGGAAGGGAAAAGCAAGGAGCAAAGCACTTATTCCTGACATCTGTAGGCTTGTATTACCCCCTGTCCCCCACTTATACTAAAATCACAGCATGAGTAACCAGTCTAGTACTTGCAACCAAGTGCCCACTGGTAATGTATTCATTTGCAATTTAATGAAACCACCATCCGTTTTCAATTTTCCATTCACTGAGTAGTAATGCTTATTATCATACACGTTATAAAAACACACAAGAGAAGCCAGGGTGCAGAGTGATACCCAAAATGAATCGTAATGAAAGAAGAGTAGGCTACCTTTCATGTCTGAAGGTCTATTAAGGACCCACACTCCCCAGAGGCATTTTTACCAGTGACAAAAATGGGTTGGCCCTGAGCCAGGTACACACCTGTGAAGGCCTATGACCTCCTCCATCTGAAATTTATTTGGAGACCCTGCCTTGAAGCTTAGCCACCCAGGTAACTGCTTGTTCTGATCAGCTTAGGTATCTGGCTAAACTGCAAGGGGATACGAAGAGCTAAAAGAGCTGCAAGAGCAGCAAGTCACATAAGATGCTTTGATAGAGACCCCCTGTGAGTCCCGGAGGGTGGACAGCACAACCACTGGTTATAAGAGCTGCTCATGTTCAGCCACCAGGGGTGACCCAAGGCCAAGAACACAGATGAAAATAGATCCCAATGGTAAAATTAGACAAAACAGCACAACTCCCAGGGATGACTATCTGAGGCAGAGGTGAGGGGGAAGAGTGGTCAAGCCTGGATTCTGTTAAAATTACAGAACTTGAAATTGAAAAGCTAAAACTACCAATTAATAGCAGAGCTGGCAATAGACTCAAGCACTCCTACTACCCACTGCAACATGCTGGACTAAAAGGAGTCAGGCATCCCACGTAGGACCCGGGGACCTCATGCAACCACTCTATCCTTTGAACTTCACTGACCTCTCGAAGAGGAAGATTAAATGAGATGCTATTGAGAAACAGAGCCAATGTTGTGTAAGTGACAGCAGTCAGTCTCAGGATGGCTGTGACTGTCTCTCAATCTTAGTTGCTCTCTTTGTAATCCATAAGTGAGGATAGGGGGGAGGAAGGGGCATCCTATTACTGTGTCCTGTTCTACCTTCCCTAAACTACACTCATTTCTAAGGACTCAGAAAACTAGACACCACTGCTCTGATATGCACTAAGTTAGGTGGCGTTTACCAGTCAAGGTGAAGCAAAGTTTCTTTCTGTTTTATTCATTCATTCTCAGGGGCCAACCCCATCACAAATTAGAAATGTCAATCTCCTGAAGACAGTATGATCATGTATGTCAACCCAGCCTGGCCTGGTTAGCTACCAAGTGAACAAATTTGAAAAAGAAATCTCCTTGGATTCTAGATCCCCCTGGGATCTCAACATATGAATTTGGAGGGGATGCAAACATTCAGTCCATAACACACCCTCAACCTCTCCCAGGCTGTTCTCTTTTTATCACACTTATCACTATGTGACATGTTATTACGTGTAAATTTGTGTATGGCCAACGATCCTCATTAGAATGTAAGTTCCCTGAAGTCCTTGTCTATTCTGTGTCTCACTTTGGCCCTGACACCTAGGAGAGGCTCAGTAAATACTGTGTTACATAATTAAGTTACAGACTCCACAGTGCCTCAGTCTGTGGCGCTCTGCTCAGGGAAGAGCTTCCCGGCTGCAGATGCGGATTGCTCTTGGCAGCTCAGCCCCTCCCGCAGGTGTTCTCTGCTAACAAGGAGATAAAGCCGCAGGTCATCACATCAGGTCCCTCTGTCACAATGGTCAATTCTGCTGGACTCTCCTGCCCACACCCAGTTTCAGGGGGTACAACACTTTTAACCCCAAACCAGTCTGAACAATGACCCAGAGCAGTTTCAGAAAAGCAATTTACATAGTAAAAGCAAAGATCAGTACAGACCAAACTATATGAGCAGACTAGAGGCAGGAAGCGCCTCTCGCGCTTGCATGTGGGACGTCACAGGGGAGTGGAAGGAAGGAGGAGGATGTGCAAGCCACCAGTCCCCACGTCTCTGCACTCCAAGCACGACCAGCCTCTGCCTGTCACCTACTTTAATCTCCCACAAAATCCCCAGAGATGGCCAAGTGGCTCTTACTAGACAATGTCAGAGAAATTAAGACAGGCCCAGCCAGAAATGGCAAGAGAATCAAAAGTGCGTCAACTGGCCAAGATCACGTTGGTGGGGCATGTGGTTAGTGAGAGGACACACAGGACAACACGTGTGTGGGACTGTCTGACACATCAGCCTGCCTGGAGTCTGCATGGCCAGGGCTTCTCCAGTCCCAAGAGCCCATCCTTTAGGGTGAGCATTTGTGTTGGGGCTGAGACAAGTTCTATGAAGTGCTAGGAAGACTTGCAGTACTTAGCATATACACTCACAGCACTGTGCTTTACGGTCAACATAGTGACCCTAAAAGGTTTGGGGAGGTAAAGCCCATTTTGTACATGTGCTAGTTCCAGAAGGTGTTGGGGGGCTGTCATGTGTAAGGGTGGTGACAATAGCAGTATTCCTGGAAACCAGTTACGTGGGGAATTCACAGGAGCCCTGACAAGGTATCACGCTCACATACATCATCAGAAGGAAGGTGCCTGCCACTGTCATCTTATTTCTCAGTTTTTGCAGAAGGTGTGACAATCACACTGCTTTGTTTTGATTCATAAGAACAAGGAACCATCCATCATAATAAGTCTTTGTGAATACTTTATGGTACATGGACCATTATGAAAGTTTTGAGATACACAAAAATAAGAAATGTAAAATCTTCACGGACAGAAGCAAATGAGGCCCTCCCAGCAGCACCGACAAGCCAAGTAAGTTGAAATTTGCACAATCAAAAAGGTTGCTGTTGACTGTGTTTCCTGGAAGTGAAATAATGGACCACAACACAGTCTGTCTCAAAATTTGCATAGTGACCTACATATTAAAGACCAAACAAATATCTAGTTTACGGGCTAATTTTTTTTTTTTAAGAGCCAAATGGTGATTATTCTAGACTTGTAGGCCACATAGTCTCTGCGCCAACAACTTACCTCTGACATTAAAATAGCCATAGGCATTGTGTAAACAAATGACCAGACTGTATTCCAGTAAAACTTTCATCACATAGGTTGTGGGCTAGATTTTGGCCCACAGGCCATCTTTTGCCAGCTACTGGTGGGTTTTTTCAGAACTGGCATTGCCTCCTTTAGGCAATAGCCATGATGTGCCGGGTAAATCACTTCAGGAGCCTCCATCCTCACAGGAGACAATCAAAGCCATGTTGGAAAGGCTAACTCACGCAAAACCAGCACAAAGGAGGCCTTCACTTCTAGTCACTAGCAAGAGGATTCAAACGTCAGTGAGGACCCAAGAGAATTAAAAACAAAAAAGACATGAACAGGAAATTCGCTAAATATACAAATCCCATACAACATATGGAAAACATCTAACCTTTCTAGCAATCAAAGAAACACATGGAAAATATCGTTTTCCATTTATTATACCAGCAGAAGTTTTTTATTTTTAGGGAAAACATTAAGTATTTACACAGAGAATATAAAACAGGAATACTCATACATTACAGATCAGAGTTTAATTTGCAATGTCTATCAAGTCTTAAGATACTTATACTAGAAGCTTTCTAGTGATAAGAAGCAAAGGTTTACTCTCTGGAGAGCAAAGACTTTTCAAATAAGGTTCTGGACTCAGAAAAGTGGTCCCAATTTTAAAATTTAAAAGGCCCCAGTCTCTAGCATTGCAGCAAAGTTTTAGCAGCCAGGCCTCTGGCCCCTGGGCAAGAGGCTGAAGGATCCATCTTTGAGGGAACTAAGAGAAAGGACTGAAACAGATATTTGGGGTCCTCTGTCATCAAACAAACAATGCAAGTAAATGCAACTAAACATATAAAGAAATATGAAAATACACATTGGAGGAAACATTGAAAGAAAAATATTTGCATTTGAGGAACATAAGTTCCCTAGGAATTGAAAAGCCTAAGGCAGAAGACTGTGATTTTGTTACAGGCTGATATTATTTGACCTAAAATTATGTACAAGTACTGATTTGATAGAAATAAGCTTTTAAAAGTTCTTCTATCGGGCGGCACCTGTGGCTCAAAGGAGTAAGGTGCTGGCCCCATATTCCGGAGGTGGTGGGTTCAAACCCAGCCCCCACCAAAAACTGCAAAAAAA
>NW_003852475.1:2392912-2407619 GCF_000181295.1 Otolemur garnettii | reverse complement strand
GAGACTCGCTTGAGCCCAGGAGTTGGAGGTTGCTGTGAGCTGTAATGCCATAGCACTCTACCCAGGGGGACAGCTTAAGGCTCAGAAAAAAAAAAAAAAAAAAAAAAAGAAACTCTCCCAAGGTAATCAGAGATGCAAAAAATTTATGTTCACTAATATGACCTTTACCATAGAAAAAAGGAAAAATGTTAAAAATAGAGACCTAGTTAATAAAATATTATGTGGTTATTTATTAAAAATAAAGATCAGATATAAGAAAATGTGCTCTTAAAAATCATAATTTAAAAATTATATAGATAGTATTTTTATGCAATACATAGGAAAAACCTAGAAAGAAATAACCATATGTTAACAGTCATGTGCTCTAGATAAGAGGATTACAAGTTATTTTTTACTATATTTTCCAGATTTCCGACAATTAATTTGCATTATTTTGTCAAGCATTATAAAGTGCTTTATTTTTCTAATTAAAAAATAAACCTGAAATACAATTTTGGATATTTCTCTAGAGAAAACAACCTCAACTGAAACAAATAGTGAAGTAGAAAATCATAGGGCAATCAATGCACAGTGGGGAAAAGACCAAACATTTTTTAAAAGGCAAAACTAAGAAAATCAAATATACTTGGCACCTGAAACATTTACAACTATATGCAAACCACCAAAAATGTTTAGATGCTCAGATTATCTCCCACTTTTAGGCTATTCTCACCTTTAAAAATGCCTCATGTGTGACTTGGTGTGATGTTCAATAAAGTGTAACTTTTCCTGTTGTGGCTTGCATCTTTGAATGTGGATACAGCAATGTACCTATGAGGATCTGAATAATAGCTCAGGCTCTCACCATGCTGGGCAGATAATGCTTCATCTCCTGTTAAATTGGGATAATTGTTTCACAGGTTTGCTCCACGTAAAGAATGAGTATTTTAAGGTGGTTATTTGTACCTAGGACATAGTGATCAATAAAGTGGTCAATAAAGAAAAGATATTTCTTCTTCTTATTATTTTTACAAAAGCCCCACAACCTGTTTAGCACATGGGGTCATACGAAAGCTGTGTACTGCTCTCCAGAGAGCAGCATTCATTTGTACCAGTCTCCAGCAAACTTTTTTTCTGTAGAGCTGAATAGTGAAGATGTCTCCCTTGGTAGACCAGATGGTCTTTCCCAACTAATTCTGTAATTGAAGTATGAAAACAACCATAGACAATAAGAAAACAAATGTGCAAATCTATAGTTACATTCCAAGAAAACTTTACCTAAAACTTTAGGTATGAGGCTACACTTGTCCCATGGGCCATAGTTTGCTGACCACTGACATAGACTATAGACTACATGAACATGGCCCACTTATGTAACGTGATAGGTAAGCCCCACCACTAGAATTGTTCAGATATAGATAGAGAACTTTGTGATGATTGCAGTCTCTTAATTTGGGGAAAATTTTAGAATATCTAAATCTCTTCTACTTTTAAAAGCCCATGAATCCCTGGCTATGAAAGACTAAACAAAGATTAGGTGATTTGCAAAAGATCCCATCAGTTCTGACAGTAGTGGGAGCCTATATCCCAGCCCTCAGCCTATACTCCTGCACAGGGCTGTCACTCCTCAACCTGTGGCCAGTTTGCTCTCGGAACTTAACTGCCAGCCACACATTTCTCAGAGACCTAGGGAAGTGACACACCCCTGAAATCACACAGAACCCAGTGGCCAGGAAAACCTGTGTGATTCTGCTCTATCAAGAACAGACTGTGCAGAGTCTGGAAGCCATCTAAAGAAGGTGGGACTGGACCTCTACCCCACAACTCCATGTATCCAAGATTTTATCTTAGGTCAAGGGAAACAGAGCAGATGAACTAGGGAGAAAATCTGGATCTTGGGCCAAGATGTGTCACAATGACTGACTGACCGACCCAAGAGCCAGCTTCTATGAAGCATTCAGCTAAAAAGCAAGGATCCAATTTAGGTCAAGCCTCATAAATACCACAAGAAACAATGAGGACTTCACAGTGGTCTTCTGAAGCCTCAAGGCCACACAATGACATCCCCCCAAACTGAGAAGAGTTACATAAAATGAACACTCCAATCCTCAACAATAGCTTTAAGTCTGAACAGGCACCTATGACAAAAAGATGACCTCGACAATCTCAGCACCTACCTAGAGCTCAAACCCTACCCCAAATGTGTGAGCCTTCTGATTTTGATTTTACCTACCTTGCTCTTGGCAAATGAATAGAACCTGCCTCCACTTTTGTGCTTCTAATATAATTGAGGCTCCTTAGCTTTGCTTTAAAAGCCTATGGAACAAAACACCAAGTGCTGGCATGAATGTCAGACAGGAATACTTACACACTGTTGGTGAGACTGCAAACTAGTACAACCTCCATGGGATAAACAAAGGCTATCCTCAAAGGAGAAACCTCAGAGAACTAAAAGTAGACCTACCATTTATTCAGTCCAGCAATCCCTCTGCTAGGTATTTACTCAAAGGAGGAAAAAAAAAAAAAAAAAAGACATCCTCTAGAAAAGACAGTGCACTCAAATGTTTATAGCAGCACAATTCACAATTGCGAAGATATGGAAACAACTTAAGTGCCCATCAATACATGAGTGCATTCATAAAATGTGGTATACATATACCTGATTACCACTCAGCCATCAAAAAATGGTGATCTAATACTTTTTTTAACAACCTGTATGGAACTGGAAACCATTCTTCTAAGTAAAGCATCACAAGAATGGAAAAACAAACACCACATGTACTCGACACTAAAATAGAACTAGTTTATCAACACTTATGTTCTCATATGGAAGTATGAGAATTCATTGGAGATGAAGCAGGTGAGAGGAGGAATGAGGAGTTGGGTAAATTTACACCTAGCAGGTATAATACACCCCTTCTGGGTGAAGGGCATACTTGTAATTTTAACTTGAAATGTGCAAAAGCAAATTATGTAACTAAAACACATAATGTTCTGAAATTAAACACACATACCCCCACCCATGGAACAAAGGCACATGCAGAGACTTTTAAAACCACACTTTAACAATTATAATAGCCAATACTTTCTGGACATTTAAGTATAGGCCAGCCCTCCAAGTATTTTCTCACATGGCCTCACCAAAGTCCCCATGAGCTAGGTTCCATTGTACAGAGGAGGGAAAGAACGGAGATGTGACAGCTGTAAGCAATTTGACTTGTCCAAAGTCACTCCATAGAACTCAGGTTCAAAACCAGCAGCCTGAGCATGGAGTCTATACTCCCAGCCATAACCAGACACTCAGGTCTACTGAACACCAAGCCCCTGCCTTAATATACCCACACCTTCCCACAGTCCCAATACTGATCTCTTAAATGTTTAGTTTGGGCCCCAAAGAAACAAATGACATGATATATAGTTTGATACTAAACAGTCTTTATTTTTTTTTAAATGTTTGGTTTTAATAAACCACCTTCTGAAGCAGGATTAAAAGGGCACAATAGTGGTTCTTCAACACAGCCAAGAAGTACCTCAGGGCTGTGTGCAGACTGGTCCCTCTGGCTAGACCACCCCAGGGCTCCCTCCCTCACTCATTTTGGTCTCTGCTCTGCGTCTCTTCAGAGAGGCTTTCCTTCACAGCCCACCTGCCTTAAACAGCACCCTCTATCCTCAGACCCGTCTCCCTGCTCCCTTTTTCTCCACTGCATCAACCACCGCCAGACCTGGCACATATTTACGTGTTTGTCTACTACCTGCCTGTCTACTCACTGCTGGAATGTAACCTCCAAGGAAGAAGAAATGGTTCTGCTAATCACTGTCTCCAGTGCCTACAAAGTGCCTGGCACAGAGCAGGTGCTTAGAACAGCGGTTCTTAACCTGTGGGTCATGACCCCTTTGAAACAATGAAAATACATCCTGCATATCAGATATTTACATTGTGATTCATAACAGTAGCAAAATTACAGTTATGAAGTAGCAACGAAACTAATTTTATAGTTGGGGTCACCACAACGTGAGCAACTGTATTAAAGGGTTGCGGCATTAGGAAGGTTGAGAACCAATGGCTTAGAGTATCTGCTAGGAATGCACCAAATCGGTCAATCTCTGGATGGTCGAGTAAAATCTGCTTTGCATTTTCATCTCTTAGCTGTAATTTCCACATTTTGAGCAGTAAAATTGCATCTCTCCTTATACTATAAAAGAAAAACCCTATTTTTCTAGAAGTCTTTACTTTTGAAAACACAACCCTATTATTCACTTGTGCACATAAACTCAAAGGTAGAGATGATAGCTGCCTTGGTCACTGGTAGCCTGGAGGAAAGAAAACCACTGCTAAATTAGTCCCCAGGTACCCTGCCCTGGGATGACAGCTCAGCATGCCCAGGCCCTGGGCCCAGGGTGGCACACGCTCACCAAGGGCTTTCCTGACCAACTCAGCAGCTACAATGGCCTTCTGCCCTAGGAACGACTGTCCTCCCTACACAGAACAGCCATGGGCTAACAGCCACCTTCCTAATCCCCATGGTACTACATTCCTGGGCAGTACGGGGAAGGCAGTTTATCACAGCCACCATGTCACTTGTGTCTGACAGAAGTTAGAAACCTAAGGAGAAAACTGAGCTCACAATTGTTTCTAGGAGACAGCCACTTGCCTCCGCTGAGTTAAGATTCAGAGACCCACCGACAAGAACCATCGGAACTTCTGCCAAGTGGTTCACTGTGTTTCGATCAGATACCATCGGATGTGCTTTTTACTAATTTTCTCTTTGCCCCAACCCAACAGCACCCTGAAATCAAGCCTTAAATATTTACTTTGTTCTTCTGCACATCTTGCTATAATGTGTACTGCTCATGTTAACCATACTTAATGAAAGCAATTACTGAGAAAAAAGTTCTATTAACAGAGCTGAGACAGGTTAATGACTGTCTTCCCTTGTGAGCTGCACACTCCTACACAGGAACTTCCTTCCCTATTTTGGAGTGTGAGGGTACCAGGAAGGGCCAGGCACAGCTTTTGGACCTGCTTGAGTTTGCTGTGACAGGTGGTGGCAGGGGCCATATGACTTCTGCCATATGATGGGGGTAATTCCTCTATGCCTATTCCTATCTCTACCCCCAGATGATTATAGAGTTTGAAGATCATTCCCAAGAATGCTAAAGGTCAGGCAGAGACCAGGCTGAAAGCAGCTCTGAGGGTCAAAGAAAGGTATAGTGAGGACAGTCAATACTCCCAGTCTCCTTCTCCGCCATTAGACGGTGAGTCCTACATTCCTGGTGGGGTTCCTAGCTTCCTGCTCAGCTGCATTTCTACTGCCTGGCACAGGCCTGCCATCATGCTGTCAGTGTAGGTTAGATAAAAGATATATCATTGTTGGTGACATTATGTTTGTGGCTGCTCCTTTCCAACACGTTGGTCACAAAAGTGGTGTAACTAGGTCAAGGGGCCAAGATCTCAGAATGCATTATCTCATGGCATCTTCACCACAAAGGAGTGTGTCTGTTGCACAGAGCTTACAGCTGAGACTCAGCAATGGTTAGTAAAGTGCCAACAGTACGGGGACACAGAGTTCTACTCAAAACATCTGATGCCTGAGACCAGGCCCAGGCTATGTTTACCAAGCAGCTTCCAGAAATCCCTTTTCCCATGTCCAGTTTTCTCTATAAAATATAGGATTAGGATCCAGTAGTTTAATACCATCAAACACTGACCATCTGCTATATGCCTAACCCAGGGGTCAGACTTCAGTTGGGCTCTTTAAGAAGCATACGAACCAAAGTCTAAACATATCCAGTGTCTTGAGTACTTTCCAAGTAACGTACTAACTCTCAGTCCTAACATCACCACCATGGCACAAGGTACTCAGGATACACCTTACAAATAAGGAAACTGACTGGGTTTACCCAAGGTCACGGGGCTAGTAGTAGCCATGGTGGGATTAGAACTCAGGCAGTCAGGGTCTGGAGTCTGTATCAGAACCACAGTCCTATGGCTGCTATTTAATCAAGTCTCCCAGTGGGAGGAAGAATTAGCACAAGCCTTTCCCTCGATGTTCATGTGACTCTGGTTCAAGAGCCCATCTCCAGCTGCACCAAGGTAAAGAGTTTTCATCATCAATTTTGACTAAAAAACGCCACTAACATGAGATATTAAGATTGCTCAAAACTAGCTGCCCAGCTCTGACAAGGCAAACCAGAATGCAGCTTAAAATCCTCTGCCAATCCCAGACACAGACTGGCTCCGTTCATGCTGTGGGCATTCAGCTTGACACATGTGGATTCAGGGGCTGTGATCATCCACATAAAACTAGCTGAATGCTCAAGGGTAACAGAGGGACAAAAAGGAAACTGTGTGATGAAGACAAGGAAGATATTTCTGCCACCCCAAAGCGTGGGGCGGCTCAGCCCTCTCCATCACACACCTAATGGGATCCATCTTTCCCTGATTTCCAAACTTAGCAAAGAATTTCAGACCACCTTCACTCCACATGCTTTCTCTCTTTTTCTGGGATAGAAGAAAAAAAAAATCAAAAACTAGCAACTGATTTTTATTTAGGCCGCCTAATTTTAGAAGCTGTGGATATATATGTAAAGCCAAAAGCACGGCTTAAAAGAAAATCTCTCAAAACCCCACAAATCTCCAAACCTATAAAACCTTTTCAAAAACATGAGACCTATCTTTCCTCACCCCACCAGATCAGCTTTATTCTAAAATTGTTTTTTTCCCCAATTTTTAAATCTCAGGCTCTAAAGTGAGTCTATTGAAATACATGTCAATGAAAACAGGTAAAGGATGAAATGCCAAAGACAAGGGAATATCTGAGAAAGCATATGCTATGTTCTAACTGTGGAGTGTCTATTGAATCAATACCATATGTAAGCTGATACCACAACTGTATACACATACCTCATTAAGCCAAATTAGAGGAAGTCGGATCTGTCGCCTTCTGATTAAAACAAACAAGTCTGATTTCAGCACGTCCCTCTCTGATACAAAGAGCATACCTGAGCAGAGGCATTTTCAAACATAGCGCAGCCTACACAGGGGCCCCAGGCCAGCCTTGCAGCGCACATTACTGGGGACTTCTGCTTTTCCCCATCCAGTGGCTAGACAGAAACATCATTCCCTACAGGAATACATACTTTCACTTTTTGAAATGAAAAATATTGTGTTTTCCTTGAACAGCCAGTAATTACTGCAAAGGCACTAGGATTGCTGGGTCCCTATTTCTTCTCTGCAAGAATTATTCATTCAGAGCAACCTATAACATAGTAGGGGTGTTAATGAATTTTTCTAAAATCCTACTTATATTTTTATACTTAGCTACCAAGAAATCACAAAGTAAATTATCTTTTTATGAAATCTCAGTTTTGGGGAAGTGAAATGAAGTAAAAGCATCTCCCCTTTTGTTAACTTTCCAGCTGCTTTCAGAAAATCCAAAAGGCTCCAAGGACCTGCTAGAGGCAGCCAGTCGTAGAAACAGTGGTGAAGAAGTGAAGGTATGGCCACCACTGTCATGACAAAAGCTCCAGGACACAGTGACTGACCCAGAGTGGGTTCAGGAAAGAGAAGTGCGAACTCCGCCGGACAAACACTGACAAAATTTGCTATTTGTCAGCCTCCCAGATAGGCACTGGATTGAAAAGAAAAATGTAGGATACTGTCCAAGCCTTTGAGGAGCTTAGAGGACTAGCTGTGGACATAAGCAAAGAGTGGAGGAACCCAAGGGCACATGTAACAGTTGCGGGTTGACAAAGCAAGGCTGTTGAAAACCACTCGGGGTAAGGAGGCCAAGCAGGTCTTCTCAGGAGACAGTCCTTCAGAAGAGGATTGAAAAGGATGATAGAACTAGTTAGACCAATGGAAGGGTGTGTCAGGCTTCCAGGCAAAAATATATCAATGTGCAAGGGTATGAATAAACAGTATGCTGTGGGCTGGGCTTGTTCTGGTGGAGCTGAAGCAAACTCCACCACAGAGTACATAAAATGGTGGCAGAAAAGTTAGCCATTCAGAAACTTTGCCCTCTGAACCCTCAAAGAGGGAAAAGCTTGAGTCAGATTTAGCATGCCTCTGGAAAGTCAAACCATTTCTAGTAGCTACACACATTTTATCTGTTTGCTGGGAATCTTTTTAGGGGCTCTCTCCCATCCCATGAAATCTTAGGAGTAACCCACATTGCCCAGACCTAGCCAATGAGGATGCCACACATCACTGGGCACTGTGATTGGATCACAAATAGACACAGAGTCCAAGTTGAGCCAACCAGAGCCCTGTCTCTCCAAGATTGTCACCAAAAATTCCCCAAAAAAGCAGCACAGTTTTGCAACTGAACACTAAAACCTACAGCCTGCTTGTGACCATTCCTGTCCCTGTGCTGCAAAGATGGGCTGAGAATGAAGCCAACACAGAAGACAGCACAGCTGAGATCCTGAAGACCAATCCCAGGTCTGAATCTAGCAGCACCATCCTTTAAGTTTTCTAATGACATGAGCCCAAGTTCCCTTTTTGTGTAAGCTAGTATGAGCTAGGTGTCTTGCCTCTCATAACCAAGAGATTGCTGACAAATATCTGGACTTCATAAAAGGTTTCCAAGTATTAACTATAAAAGGATCAAGTCAATTTGGGCACTATGTTTAAAGCACGCAGGTGAAAGATATACAAAATGTTTTTCTAATCTATAAAGTACTAACAAATATTAGTTGTTAATTTCACTATCGGGGTAAAATCTGAATAGTCACTGCAATGTTTGATTCCTATGTTAATGTCCCAAATATTTAACTTCTAAACTACAATTAACAAATGGTCAGATGGGACTGACTTTGTGCCATACATGCTTCTAAATACTTTTCCCACTTAATCCTCCTAACAATGTTGTAAAATGAAGGCTGCTATTATTTCTTCCATTTTACAGATGAGGAAACTCAGCCACAAAAAGGTTAAGAAACTTGCTCAAAGTCACACAGCTATGAAGTGGTGGGGCCAGGATTTGAACCTGGACAGTCTGGCTCTATAGACTCATTGTCTCTTACCTGCTGAACACTAGAACCAAAATTTCAACAGCCCTTAAACCAATATTCTCAAATTATGGCAAAGTACTTAACCCTCCCTACACATTAACACATAGCTATTGTCTTCACAACACCTTATCTCTTTCCAATCATCCTTTAAGCTACACTCTTAGGTATCACTATGATGGCTTCTCCCTCACCCACTGCCATGCATCTGGCATGTGTCCTCATCGTGCCAGCTCTACCCTGATATGGGTCTCAAATTCTTCCATTCTCTCTGGGCTTCACCCGCATGTCTAAAGTCTTCTACCTGGGTCAACTGAAGCCTCTCTCACCTGGCTTCTGACTGGACCCCTTCGTATGCATCCCACTTCCACATGGCCATTAACTGTTACCTGAAAATAGACCTCATCTATTTACCCTCCAGCTTTAACCTCTCATCAGCTGCCATGGCCTAGAGAAAATAGAAACTCCTTAGCTCAACATGGAAAACTCTTTACAAATTCTCCGACCTACTTCTCTAGATTCATCTCCTTCCATATTGCTCCAAAACTTCTGTGTAGGGTATTTTATACTGTGAAGTAGATCTTTGGGGACCTACCTTGTTTGGTTTTTATTTAATTTACTCTCATATCTTGATAATTATATACTTTGCTTAGTATTAGTAAAATGGAGTGTCTTCTAAAACATTCTGCAATTTAAATTCACTCTTAGACTACTTTCCACCATCATTATTCTGAATTAGTGGCTCTTTTCATGAAAAGAAATAATTACCTTCTACATAAGGAGTAAAACACACATTGCCAAAAATGCACTGGTTGTGGGCCAGAGAGGAGTTTCTTAAGGTCAGGATCCCAAAATAGTTTTCTGGGAGCTTATGAAATTTTTCCTTGAAGGTCTCAAAGACCATTAGCAAAGCTAAATGGGATGCAGGCCTCAGAAACAGCCTCAATAAGAAGTGGAAATAAGGCTTTAGGTCTCAGATGGCTAATCAGGAAACCTCAACATCTGCCTCAGGCATCTTTCTGCACTGACCCCAGGTGAGAATATGTGCTGGCACCAGGTTCTGATAATACCTCAGAGATTAAGGTTTCTCAACCACATGACTAACATTTGGGGTTAGATAATTCTATTGTGGGCATTGTCCTGTACATTGTAGAGTGGACTTCTAGTTCTAAAATGGTGGCACAGAAGCAAACTAGTTTTACTTCCTATACCATAAAACCAAAAACAAATACACAAGTGCTACAATTATCACTATAAATATCCAAGAATTCAAATAAGAAGATTAGATCATTCCTGAGGCCACTGAGAAGTGAAACAAACAAACAAACAAACAAAAAAACCAAACCAAGCAGATGAGTGACAGGGGAACTGGACTTCTATATCCACATAAGTTTCCCCTAATTCTGTCCGGCACAAAGCACATGAAAAATTTTCCCCCAACTCACTGTTTCCACACTGAAAAGAGTGAAATCAAGGTGTTCAACCAGCTTTCCCACAATCTTGGGGTCCCTGGCAGGAGACGTGTTCCTGCCTTTATCCACAGGAAGCAGGAGGAGTGCCTGAAGGGAGAAATACCCCTGAGGACAGCTGGACACAAAGCAGGGAGGCAGGACTATACATCCCCAGATCTGGAAACTCAGCTCTGTAGCTCTGTAACTGAGCCAAAGGAGATGCCAAATCAGGTTGGCATCATGCTGCAGACGGTTCATCCCAAAGATCCCTGGGTGCCAATCTCTAGCCAGTCTCCCCACAATGTTAGGATTTCCCCTTTGGAATTTCCCCCACCCAGGAAGGGCAACACTCCAATCATTTATAGAGTTGAGGCAAACCTGGGCTTACGACACCACCTAGAACTAAAAAAAAAAAAAAAAAGACAGCGACCTAGCAGTAAAGAACCTCTAAGCCAGTGGTTCTCAACCTAATGCTGCAATGTATTTTCATTGTTAAAAAGGGGTTGCAACCCACAGGTTGAAAACCACTGCTCTCAGCAAATATGTCCAATAAAACTCAAGCAAGCCAGATGAAGATTGGACTAACTAATCCTTCAATGCAAAGAGACATATGTCCATGAGAAATAATAGCAAAACGAAAACTAAGGTCTCCCCAAACAGAGAAAGCAATGACGGTGACTAATGAGATGGCAAAATGTAAGCACTCTGATCCAAGAAAGAATAGCAGTTTTAAAGAAACTCAATGATCTCTAAAATAACACATGAAAGCAATTCAGAAATTTATCAGAGAGAAATTTAAAAGATTCAAATAATTTAAAATAATTAAATCTTGGAAGCGAGAAATACATTTGCTGAACTGAAAGTTCACTAGAGCTTCTCAATAGCCAAATGGGTCAAGTAAAGGAAAGAAACAGTGAGCTCAATAGCCATTTGACAATAAGTAGAGGAGAAAAGAACAAAAAGTGGCAGAGGGGCCCTCAGGGTCTAGAACACTACCTCAAAAGACCAAAGGTAAGAATTATTGTATTCGAGAGGAAGTTGAGCAAGGTGATATAGAAAGCTTATTCAAAAAAATAACAGGAAACTTTCAAAAACTTGAAAAAGATTTTATATATATCTCCAGGTACAGGGAAGTCAGAGAACACCAAATAGATCTGACCCAAATAAGACTACCTAAAGGCATATAATACTCAAACTCTCAAAGGTCAAGGACAAAGGGAATCCTAAAAGCAGCAAGTAACATATAAAGGTGCTCCAGTTCATCTCACAACAGACTTCTCAGTGGAAATTACAGAGGCCAGAAGGCAGTGTGATGACATGTTTAAAGTGCTAAAAGGAAAAAGAAAATCCTGCCATCCAAGAATACTATACTAAGCAAAGTGGTTCCTTTAACTATGAAGGTGAGATAAAGTCTTTCCCAGCTCAGAGATTTCAGCGCTGTCAGTCTTGTATTATAAGTTCTTCAATCTGAAAGAAAAATATACTAACAAAAAAAAACATTTGAAAGTATACTGTCGGATACCTAGCAGCACTCCTGGCCTCTATCTAGTAGATGTAAATAGTACCTCCCAAATTGTGACAACGAAAAATGTCTCCAGACATTGCCAAGTGTTCCCTGGGGGGCAAAATTGTCTGCAATTGAGAATTACTACTATAGAAACACAATCATAAAGGTCAGCATCACTTTAGAACTATATGTTTCTTCTTAATGATAAAAATCAAAACTCCCTTGACCACAAGAAGTGAAAACCACACCAACAATGATAAGCATTCCCTGTGAAGGTACCAAAAGAATAGCTTCTGACAAGTACCCAAACATTTATAGCTACCTTTCCAAAGAACAAAACAGAAAGTGACAGGTAGACAGAGCACATTTGTTATTTCTTGCTCAAATTAATAGGAAAACACCCTGAAATCTCATCTCTCTGTCTCTTGGCAGCTTCTAATGCCTCACAGACTGGCCAGCAGCTGACCCTGAGAAAGGTACCTCTGAGCCACTGCCTGGGTGGGAGCTGAGATGCTTCAGGTGCTGCTTCAACACAACTACATAACACAGATCCACAAACAAAGAAACAGCACAGGTGCAACTTAATTTCAGGGTCCATTAGCAGCACAATGGGGGGGAAATTACACTTCCAAATGTAAGCTCTGGAACTCAGCAGGGACATTTTTCATTTTCAATTTTCAAATGGCAGGAATAATAATTATGGCTGTTGTTTTGAGGCACAGCATCCAAGTTCAAATACACTGCACGTCAACCCCAAATACTGGAATGTAGTATATGTTGCAGTGGACCTTGGACAGGGGTCCTTAAACTTTTTAAAGAGGGGGCCAGTTCATTGTCCCTCAGACTGTTGGAGGGCTGGACTATAGTTTAAAAAAAAAAAAAAAAAAGCTATGAACAAATTTCTATGCACACTGCACATATCTTATTTTGAAGTAAAAAAACAAAATGGGAACAAATACAATATTTAAAATGAAAGTAAAGTTAAATGAACAAACTTTCCAGTATTTCAATGGGAGCTATGGGCCTGCTTTTGGCTAATGAGATGGTCCGGTTCCATATTTGTCACTGCTAGTCATAACAAGTGATACAAGTGTGCATCAGTTAGTCTAGATCTGGTTGGAGATTTCAGATGTTTCATTCTGGAAAAAGTCTGTTCACAGACATAAGTGCTGCCAAACATGGTTGCCATTTTGAGTGCATGGTTCCTGAGATTAAGATGTCTCAGAGGGGAGAGATGCATAGAAATTAGGAAGGCTGCTTAACTTGAATGCATCTTTCAGAGAGTCACAATTCTGCAGTTCAGCTAGTTCCATTTGGTAAATTGTGTCCACGTTTTCAATGTCAATAGAAAATGGGTATGGAAAAGCTGTATGTCCTGTTCATGGAGATGAAGCTCTTTAAATCTAAATTGGAACTCCTTTTGCAACTTTTCCAGTGAATCCACACATGTTTTGTTCAGGAATGCAACCAATGGTTTTTCCACTAACAGATTTTGAGTTGTGGGGAGATGGTAGAAATTTTCCTCCTTTGCTTGTTTGATAAAGAGGCCTAATTTTACCTCAAATGCTTTCACATGTGATTGCATAGCATAGATGAACTTCCCTTTTCTTTGAAGTTGCACATTGGAACTGTTGAGTTGCTCTGTTACACCTGTCAGAAAGGTAAGGTGCCATTTCCTTTCTGCATCATGGAGCTCTGGTACTTGTTTTTTGAAAGCAAAAAAGCTGTAATCTGTGGAAGTAAGTCGTAGAAATGTTTCAAAATGCTCCCTCCACTCAGCCAATGGACTTCTGTGTGGTACAGAACATCTTCATAGGCAACATTAGGCTCAGACAGAAATTCCTGAAATTCTCTGTGGTTTAGTGCATGAGCTCTAATGAAGTTATCACAAGATACCACAATTTTCATGACAGAGTCCCACTTCAGTGATTTACCACACAGTGCTTGTTGGTGGATGAGGCAGTGTATGGCTATTGGATGAGAATGGTTATGTTTTTCCATCTCTTGGTTAATGTGAGCAATAACTCCTTTCTTAGACCCCACCATGCTAGGAGCACCATCAGTTGTCACACTGGCTAGTTAAGTCCAGCCCAGTTCCAACCCATTCACAGTTTGGGAAACCTTTTCATAGATATCCTCTCCTGTAGTTGTTCCTTTGATGCTTGGCAGTGCAGCAAGCTCTACTGTGACTTCAAAATAGTCATTTGTCCCATGAATAAAAATTAGAAGTTGTGCAGAATCACGAACATCACTACTTTCATTGAGTGCCAAGGAAAAGTAGGAAAGTTTTTCTGCGGAGTTTTGCAAATGCTGATGCTGATTGTCTCCCATTTCTTCAATCTTTCATGTAATTCTAGGTCCTGAAAGACTCACTGTACTAAATAAATCGGCCTTCTCTAAACACATCTCTTTGGTAACAGAAAGAAAGCATTCTTTAAAAAATTCTCCTTCCATGAATGGCCTGCCAGCACATGCTATTAGCTTGGCAAATTGAAAATTTGCTCTCAGTGATGAAATATTTAGCTGCTTCTGCTTCACAAAAGTATTTTGCTGAGTTGTCAGTGTATTTCAGGTTTAATATTTTATCTTTTCTCACTTCTCCAACCAAACAATCATATTTATCTTTATGTTGAGTTTGATAGTATCGATGCGAATTGTATTCTTTGAACACGGACACTATATTCTGGCATATCAAACACACAGCTCTTTCCTTGCACTGCATGAAAAAGTAATCATGGCTCGGCACCTATAGCTCAAC
>NW_003852475.1:2340367-2392618 GCF_000181295.1 Otolemur garnettii | reverse complement strand
AATCATAAGTCCCCTGTTCTTTGAATATCCTATACTCAGTCAATTTTTCTCTTTCTTGATATCATTGTTTCCTAGGGATTCCAAATTGCTATTACTAAAATACCAATATATATATATATACAGCACTACAAAAACAATATACCAGCAATAACTTTGCCCACACCGAGACATATAGACTGCACTGCCCATCAATGCAGTCTGATCAGCGTCCATCAGTGCAGCCTTGCCAGTCCACATCATTTCAGCCTGATGCCCGTATTGGTGGAACTCTGCTTTTAGCTCAGGTTCACACTGGTGCAGTGTGGGAACTGGCACAATTACATAGCCGATTCCTCCACCACCTTTCCAGTTCACACTACCCTGTGCAAACTGCACTGAGATCTATGAACTCACACAGGAATCTGTGATGCGATCAGATTCCACTGCAGGAAAAAGAAGGCACGTATGCCTTTTTTGTTCTGAATCTAATGCGAGTTCAGCCATACAAGCATATGGCTGAACTCGCACTGCTCAGAGATCACAACAGTGTGAACCGCGGCTTACACAGCACACAACATACAACATCATACACAAGTGAATAGCAATCAGAATATAAATGCACTTACTGTCAATTGGGTTTCCTACTCCTTGGCTTTCTGCAGAGCTGGATTAAGTTCCCATGGGGCCCTAGGCAGATTACCAGTTTGGGGCCCCCATGCGATAACACTGAGCACTTACAATTATCATTACCACTGAGCACTGACCATTTGCATTAACACTGACCGCTGACCATTTACATTAATACTGAGCACTGACCATTTGCATTACCTCTGAGCACTGACCATTTGCATTACCTCTGAGCACTGACAATTACATTAATTGCGTTATCACTATGACACAACCCCGCTAGAAACCACCCCCAACCAACTAACCAACTTTAAAGCTCTTCTAACTTCAAAAAAAAAAAAGGCACCTGGGTCCTCAGGCAGCAGCAGGCTCTGCACAGGCAAGCTCGTGACTCCTCCAATCACACCCGAGACTCAGAGGAGTCGTGGAGAGACAGAGGTAAGGAGGGGGTCAGAGAGTGCGGCACACATTCCACACATGCGCACTGTGAGCCAGGGACGAGTCTGTGGCTAAGTAGGACAGGCAGCGGTGGCAAAAACACCTGGAGCGGATAAATGTCCTCGGTGAGCTGCATGTGGCCTGTGGGCCATAGTTTGAGGACCCTGACCTTGGAAAACACAAGGCTACCTAAAGTTCAAATTAGATTAAATACCAGAAGACAGTCACTTGAGTTGTGCCTGCATCTTTTATTTTGTGATTGTATTTTCTAAATGATCTTGCAATTATAAGTGGTCCAAACAAAGTGGGTCTTACTGTATTTTGGCTTTTAGAGAACAGTTAACATTGCCCAGTTATTCAGCTAATGTTGAAAGATAACTAGTTATTGACTATAAATAACTGCACATGCAATTCTCTTGTCCCTGGTCCTCTAAAATATCACAATTTAATGTAACTACCTGACCACATAGAAGTTCACAGAATCGTTGATGCAACACTCAGTCATGACCAAGAAAAGAGGTGGTCCCACTTTTTAGGTGGTAGCTGCTAAGGTTGAAGGGAAATGAGATACCAAGTTCCATTTCCAGCCAAACCCCCATAAATACAGAGAACTATAAGGAGAGAGTCCTCCTGGACGTAAAATCAAATGCTGTCCCGTCCAGTATAAGCCAGTCTATGTGAGCAGTATTTATTGATTACCATGAACAGGTAAGGCTTTGACCAAGACACCTCGGCAGAACAAAGATAAATCAGACACTGGCTCAGTTCTCAGAAGATAACTATCTTCATGACCACGAGCAGGTATCTACGCTTTTTACCTTTCCCCCATATCAAAGAATTACAAACCAAATCGTACTTATGTCCTCTTTTAAGATCACAAAATTAAAAGGCGGAATGTGCCTTCCCAAAAACCAAGGCATTATCCTGAAAATGAATAATTTTGACAAGGGAGCATTCGAGCCCTTTCAGGAAGTAAATATGGAGATGTTAATTTACTGTGTGATTAGTGGAAGGGTGGGGATTTTTAGAAATCTGCTTTTTCATTTGATTCCCTTTCCTCTTCAACAAGATACATGAAGCTCAAAAGTAGAGTTTGATCTGATTTCTTAATTTTAATAAATTTCATTTCCCCCTAAATTTCTCTAGTGACACATTCACCTTCACATTAAAAAACAAAAAAAACAGCCTCAGGATGATAATTCTGCAAAGAAAAGCCATTTTGGATAAAAGCTACACAAAACACAGCTAAACAAAAAAAAAGAAAGGGCAAACACATTCATACACAGGGCTATTCCTCTAATGAAAATAAATTTAGGGAACCCTTCTTTAACTGTTATAGTACCCAATTTAGAGACAGTATATAGCAAACTACAAGATATATCAGCAAGCAATAAGACAACAGTAGGCAATCAGAATCATAGTGAGCAATGAGACACCAGAGTCAGCAGTAAAGACACACCAGGGATAACATTTCTGAGCAATTACCACATGTCTCAATGCAGGAAGGGAGAATGAATAACTTCACTCAAGTAGAATTGAAGCCCCATAACGCTGAGCTCTCTCACAGCTCAGAAGCCATTCCTGAGTTGTCAAGAGGGGTCTGAGGACCACCAGCATGGCCACAGATCACAAAGAGGGCAGAAGAGCAAGGAGGGCTGCTCACAAACAAGGACTGTCCATTTAAGTCCTTGTCCTTCTTTCTGGGACCCTAATCCACAGACATCACAAATAGATTCTTTTTTTTAAGTGTTGGCTAATTGACAAGATATTAAGGACCCTCAAATTTCTGGGGGAAATGAAGGAGGATGTCCAACACATCTATATCCACTCTGGCCAACAGTGTCTAAGAAAGGGATGCCCTACACACACACACACACACACACACACACACACACACAGAGGGACCAGCTTCTACAAAGGTCTGCCAAAGACCCTGAGAAAGAACTTCCTTATCAGACAGATTCCCTAGGAAACTGCACTCTTCCTCCCTAGAAAGCTTTAAGAAAACAGCAGCACCTTTGTACAGACTCATCCTTTACAGTAATGTCAAGACAGAAGCAGGAGAAATGGAGCAAACATTCAATCTCTTCTCTCTACGTGGCACTAGGAAGTCTCAAGCGGAGCTCAGGGGATTCTTCCAAGTACTTGAACTCAAGGAAACTTGTGAAACCACTTCCTTCTCAGAGATGCTAAGAAGATAAAGTACAATGTGTACCTTGGAGGGTCAGGAAGAGTAACCGGTAATTACTGGATGGCTGTGACATGTTTAGTTTCTTCTTCCCTCCCTCTCAGTTCTGTCTGGGTCACAATCCATCTCCAGTCTGTATCTCCTCCATAAACCCTTCTGCCTCAATCCTACCCACCTTCAGAGTTTACCTTCCTGCAGGAAGCCTTGCACAGTCACCCCAGCCCCATCCCATGGTTTGTGTTAGGTTAGGTGTGTGTATTATCTTCCTAATTAATCAATAAAAAACTTGTGAAGGTATAGGCTATCTCCCACACACACCTGAAAGATGTAAAAGTGTGAGAGTGAGGTTAATCACTAAAAACATGATTCTAAACTTGCCATTTGCTGAAAATGGGAAAGATATTCTAGTTCTTTATGATTAAAAACACCACACCAGGCTCAGCGCCTGGAGCTCAAGCAGCTAAGGCATCAGCCACATACACGGGAGCTGGCGGGTTTGAATCCACCCCAGGCCTGCCAAACAACAACTATAACCAGGAAAAAAAAATAATAACAGCTGGGCATTGTGGCAGGCGCCTGTAGTCCCAGCTACTTGAGAGACTGAGGCAAGAGAACTGCGTAAGCCCAAGAGTTTTAGGTTGCTCTGAGCAGTGACTCATCCTTTACAGTAACGTAAAGACAGAAGCAGGAGAAATGGAACAAACACTCAATCTTTCAGGTTGACAGCACTCTACCTAGGGTGACAGCAATTTCTCACAGCACTCTACCCAGGGCAACAGCTTGAGACTCTGTCTCAAAAAAACAAAACAAACAAAAAAAACCCCCACAAAAAACACCACAGCAGTGGTACATTTAAAGGAGCTGCACTCAGAGCCAACTGGTAAATGAGCTCTGTACATAGGACTAGCATCCCATTTGAAAGAAACAGCCACCAAGTCCTTCCCATTCCCTTCCTGAAGGATAACCCGTGACCCTGTGCCCTCCCACATGACGCTGGGGTAGAAAAGTCTCTCTGTGAGCCTGGCAACCAATAGGACATCCAGAGGCAGCAGGACCCCACATCAGGGGGAGAGTGACAGTAGGTGTGTTTACAGGGACCCTAAGTCACAGGAAAGTGGAAGGGGCAACAACACTAAAGACAGAACACCCCCATCCCACCTCCAGAAATCTGATGCAGAACAGGGATGTTGCCAGATAGGACCTTTCCAGCAACTCTTTCTACTGCGTGGGGGGGTGAGGGGGGTGGGGGTGGGGGTGGGGGTGGGAGAGGCCTGGCTCCTGTTTATTAACAAGCAATCAACGCAGTGGGAGATTTTCTTGTCTAATTACAGAAGCTGTTGGAAGTGCAAGGAAGACAGAATTTACGGCCTCAATGACACTGCCTCTGTTTGTAATTAAAAGTTATTTTTAATACCTTTATTTAGTTGGAGAGCTTAGATTATTAGAAATATACTTTGCAATTTAAAATTTGCTCAAGGGCAAAGAGCGTAACAAAAGGTAATACAACCACAGTTTGCATCATGTGGTACGATTAGATGTTTTGACATTGGAGGCGGGGAAGGAAAACAATCTCTCCTGCTTATGTCGGAATTTTTATCAGAAAGAAGAGGGAAAGAAAGAAGCTTACAAGTACATGAAACTAAATTTTTAGAAGTAGAACTAGATTTCAAAAGTAACCCAGTCACTTACTTACCCATTAACCCAGAGGTTGGCTACCATCTACCTGAGGTATAGACAGCTTGGTCACAACCATTCACCCAAAGCCCTCAGGCACTCTGTTTTTTCCTGGGTCCCTAGAAAACAGTGGTCACCCTAATAAGAGCAGTCCTGCTCAAGCACAAAGGCCCAGGGACTGACCCAGGCTGTGGGATGGGAAAGTGGGGTCCAACGTGAGCTGTGGACAATGATATGTTGTTAACTTGGGTTTTGTTTTTAATTGATTTTCTTGCTCTCATCTAATATTCTAGCTTCAAGAAGGGGCCAGACAAAAAATGAGTCACAGTGGGAATTGCATGGTAGTGTCCATGAGTGGCTACAGAATCTGGCCAGGAGGCGACAAGGGCCATGTATCTCCTAGATGCCATTCCTAGAATTTATATTTCTCTATACACACACAGGAGACATTTTTCTGCAATGATGGCTCTTCTTTAACAGGAATGAGAGATTATTATTACACGGAACACTTCTGAAATGGTCTGATGGGAGTGGGGAGGAGAAAGGAACTCTGAAAGTTATGAATTTCTTCACTGACCTTTGTATTTCATTTAATCCATAGTATGAATTTTCTCATTAGAAGAGAATTCCAGGAGCTTATGATGTACAAACATGTCACAGAAACTACTGGATATCATCAGAGTGTCCGTGAAGGTCGTGTGCAATTAACTATGTTTAACTATTTTAAATCGCACTTTATGTCCACCCTGTATATCATGGGGAGACTATAAAAGCATGTTACCACCTGTTATTCCCTTCAAAAATAAATTTAAACTTATTTTTACAAGGGTCATACCAAGGTTACAGAACTTATAATGGATACCAGTAGGAACCTCTGTGTTCCTTAGTTCTTTTCCTGGTCCAAAGCAGGGCTTGACTATGTCAGGATAGAGAACATTGTCATTCTTACCTGCCACATTAACCTTCTCAAGTGCTACCAAGCTGGGAACAGCTGTGGTAGAGTTGGTCGAATTGGTCCCTGTGCCATTGACAACGAGATTATCCACCTTCGACTCTAACTTGCCAATGCGCTGCAAAATGTTATCCAATAACACAGCAAGGGTTTTCTTCAGATCTGTAAAAGAAAATGCAGACGATTTAAGAATACTCTGGCTTCTACATGTCTGTCTGGCTCATTCTCTAATACGGAACACAAAACTTCCCAAATGTCTCAAAGTAGCACAAAAGATCTGCCCTAACAAACCACATCTTAAAGGTGATAAGGGGCCACCCTAAACTGAACAGATCCATCAGTGGCAGAATCCAAGTCTGGCAATGATGACATTAGATAAAACTACTTCCAGCTACCATGTTGACAGAAAACTTACTTAGCATTCTACCATGGCACTGATTAAATTCCTTCTCCTTCATAGCACAATGGTTTCTGACCCCAAAAATGACAACCCAAAGCTGTGGCAGAGTCCCAAAGCAGCCTGTGGATCAAATTCATTATTATTTTTAGTTTTGTACACTCTATTATGTTCTAATTTTTTCAGATATGTTTATTTCTGTTGGTTACATATGGTAGCACTTAATAAAAGCCACAGTTCCAGATTTCCAGGCATGCTGGATAACCCAGAGTTGACTACAGTCAGATTTAGAAAAAGATATTTAAAGACCTGGAGTTGCTTATTTGCTTACAAGTATTTATTAAAAAATTGTGTGCCAGGCATTGTTCTGGATGCTAGGGATAGTCTCTCTGTGGTGCTTCGATTTAAGAGTTTATTCTCTTTCTTACATATCTGACTGTTTGTTTAAAGAGCAGTACCCTTCCCTCTGGATAAATTACAGGTGGTTTTCTTTACCCCTGTGTGAACATTTACTACGTTTGTAGATAAGCTGTTCCACTGGGCGGGGACAGCAAGAGATGATCCTGTCCTCTGGAAACTCATAATCAAAGATACACTGACTGGTATGTCAGAAAGACAGACGGCCAACAGGATAGTCCTCCTATGAACAGAATCCAGAGCCATTTCTGAATTGGGAGTGGGCCAGGGAGAAGCGCATAATGCAAGTAGCAAGACTGAGAAAAGCCCCAAGTTAAGACAAATGGGAATTTGCCACCATCCGTTCTGCTGCAAACACAGCAGATGCTGTGATCTGGCCGGGAAACACATACACACCTACTCAATTCACCAGCCCAGACCACAGCCAACCAAGCTTAGCAGAGAGGCAAGCTGTCCCATTTTGCACGCGAAGAGAAACTCAGCCGAAGAGAAACGGAGACGCCATGATCATGGAAGTTTATGCTCTTAGTGGTTTATAGTCAGCATCACTTAAGAGACTAAAAACCATACACAAGAATGAAAACCACATCTTTACCCTGAAAGTCTGGTTCTTGGAATAATCTCATCCCAACATCAGTCAGATCACTTCACAATGCTAAGATCTGTAGACCAAACCAAAACCTGACTAGGCCCATGTTTTCCCTCTTCAATGTGTATCTTCCCTGCAGATACACTGGATTATAAACATTTTTTAATTTTCTATACATTGTTATGTTTTGACATGCTAAAAAGTCTTTCTGATTGGGGGGAGACTCTCTGTCTAGAGTCTAATCAACTATTAAGGACAAGAAAGAGTCCAGTCCTAGAAGCTAGTCTTTTTTTTGGGTGGTGGTGGGGGTTATTAGATCATAACTGTGTACATTACTGCATTTATGGGGTACAATGTGCTGATTTTATAGACCACTTGGAATGTTTACATAGAACTAGTTAACAGTGTTCACCTCACTTATTTAATTGTTGTGTTTAGACATTTATACTCTACTATTAATATATTTGACATGTACCCTTGCGCACAGTAGGTGAGGTCCCACCATTACACTCCCACCACACGTTTAACCCCTCTCCTCCCTTCACCCTCCTCTTCTCTCCTTTCTGGGCTATAATTGTGTTATATCTTTCATATGAAAGTGTATGTGATTATATATTGATTTCATAATCATATTGAACACATGGGGTATTTTTTTCCATTCTTGAGATATTTACTAAGAAGAATATGTTCCAGCTCCATCCAGGTAAACATAAAAGAAGTCAAGTCTCCATCTTTTTATGGCTGCATAGTATTCCATGGTATACATATACCACAATTTTTTAATCCATTCATGGGTTGATGGGCACTTAGGCTGCTTCCACGACTTGGCAATTATGAACTGGGTTGCAATAAACATTCTTGTGCAGGTGTCTTTGTTGTAAAGTGATTTTTGGTCGTCTGGATATATACCTAGTAGAAGAATTGCAGGATGGAACGGCAGGTCAACTTTTCGTTCCCTAAGTGTTTTCCAAACTTCTTTCCTGAAGGGACGTATTAGTTTGCACTCTCACCAGCAGTGCAGAAGTGCTCCCTTCTCTCCATATCAGAAGCCAGTTTTTGATATGTAAACTAACCAACCAAAAACTCTGGCTCTGCTATTTCATCATAAAAGGCAATGTTTCTCTGCCTTAACAATCCCAGGGCCAGGTGCCAGGTAACTAGGGGCCACCAATATATCCCAAAGCCCACTGGGCTAGCCAATCCTAAACAGTATAGTCCTAAGAAAGGCTGTCCTAAAACTTCCCCTAGCTGCCTTCTGCCTTCAGATCACCGTGATGTCCTTCCCACAGGGCCCTGAGAGGCAGGTAGTACTATTTGTCTCTAGGACCTGTGAGTATAACATCAGCTTCTATGTCTTCTCTTGTGGCCACATTTGACCAGCCAACTCATAAAGGAATCCTAAAACATACACAAGCTAGCTGTAGCTTTGGTGCAATCAGGTTACAACCACGATTGCAGCTAAGACACTAGAAGGGAACTAATGTTTCCTGAACACCATCATATGCCACTCACAGAGATAATTCTGTTTTATCTTCACATCCTCCCTGTGAGGTATCTATGGCTCCATTTACAGATAAGAAAACTGAGGTTCAAAGACATTAATTAATATGTTAGTGGTTACAAAACTAATAAATCAGAATGAAGCCTTGCCTCAGGTTTTCCTGATTCCCTGAAACCTCACTGGGACCAGCCAGAAGTCAGAACCTAGGTAGGAATAAGGGGTGAATTTTAGAGTCTTTTATCCATAATGGTAGTTAAGGACCTGACTTTGAACCGGACTTCCTGGGCTTGAGTCCTGGCTCTCTGTTCCTGTTTCTTCATCTATAAAAGAGCGACATGAATAAGCTTCCTGCTTGGGGGGTCGTTATGAGGACTCGATGACTTAATATTTATATGCAGTGTTTTGAACACTGCCTAACATACAGTAAGCAGTGCATAACTGCCTGTTAAATATATAAATAAAACTTTCCTCTGGAAAACACTTTCATCCTTCCTAAAGCAGTCTCTCCTTGGGTGATGCAAAGCTGCATCACTTATCCAAAGAGTCATGAGCTCACACCCTCTGGGGTCTGCATGACTCACAGTCTGTCACTGGCACAGTGTTAGTGGGCCTGGACAGTGGGAGTCAGTAACCTGCTCTGCTCTGCCACTAAGTCTAATGAATCAGTGGGCTGCCAGACATCAGCCATGCAGGTGGGAACGGTCATGTGAGAAGCGGCGACGCTCAACATAAAGAAACGCTCCTTGGATTCAGGAGATCAGGCTCTCCATTTCCAGCCTCTCTGCCTGGAGCCTCTATCACCAGCCAACTAGAAGTCAAATAGACCCTAGAATAGCATTTAACTATTATATTGGCAAGTGCAGATAACCAAAGCAGACCTGGCCCTCTAGTACAGGTTAACTCAGGGTTTCTCAACTTTGGCACTACTGACACTTTGGGGCAGATAACTATTGTCATGGGGACTGTCCTGGGCACTGTAAGATGGTTCACAGATTCCCTGGCCTCCACCCACTAAAGGACAGTAGCAACTCCTCAACTATGACAACCAGAAATGATTCCAGACATTGCCCAAATACCCCTTGGGGGGAAAAAATTATCTTCATCTGAGAACCACTGAATTAAGTATATTCTCCCAATACCTGTATTCCCCACTGCCCAAGAGGTATCAAGAGGGAACCACATTCGCAGGGTTATGGGACAGGGGCTGTGAGACTGAGAAGTCCATCAGTAAACATGCACCATGCAGGACTTCCATCCACAGAAGCTCTGCTGCAAATACGCTGGGAAGCAGCAACTTGAGAATTCTGCCTTTCTCCCACGGGACAGCTAACAGAAGACTGGTCTGTGATGGACGCACTATCGTGGGCTGTTAACCTTTTGGAACCATGTTAAAGGCAATAAGACAACTGGACAGAGTCCCCGACCCATAGTCATTGGTGATAGCTATTGGTGGAGCACATATGGGTAGGACACAAAGTTGTCACACTAACAAAATACTATTCTTTCTCACTTCTCTAATTGTAGTCCACCAATAAGTGCGACCTACTATCTCTTGACCCGGTCTGCCACAGACTGACCTTCTGTGACTCTGTGCTGTGGTGTGGATTCAGGAATTCACGAGGGTGAGGAAGGACATGGATGCTGGCCATCCCAACTCCCACACCTCATTTCCTCCTCCACCACCTACCGACCCTTTCTACTTGTCAGCCACCGTGCTAAGCACCTTACATGGATTAGCCCTACAAAGAAAATATGAGGATCATTCCCATTCCCACTTTACAGATGGATAAACCACAGCACAGACAGGCTAAATGATTTGCCCCAGGTGACTACAGACCTAGGACTGAAACACAGATGGTCTCCTTCTAGAGCTGATGGTTCTCACTCACCTTATTCACTGTTTCTTAGGAGCCACCACCGACTTGTCCACCAACAAGCATCTCTGACCTACACTTCTGAATCTACATGTCAAGGATTAACCTCTGGGATTCCACCATGTGTTCTTATTAAATCATATCCCAAACACACCGAAGATGCACTGATGCCACTGTCCCCTGGCAATTCTAGCCACCTCATCACTGCACCTCAGCCAGTGGATGTTGAATTCAAGACTACTAGACGCATCAAATGATCCAAGATTTTAAAAAATTTAAGAGGGGAGGGGGGTAGGTGGGTGGAGGGAGGGTGATTGGTGGGGTCACCTCTATGGTTTATCTTACAAGGGTACAAGTGAATCTTTCTAAAAGCAGAATATGTCTTAATAACTGAGAAAATGACATGAAGGCTACATTAACCAGTTTGATGAGAGTATTTTGAATTGTATGTGAAAACACCAAACTGTACCCTGTGATTGCATTAATATACACAGCTATGATTTAATAATAAAAAAAAATTAAGAATCTCCTTTTCATGTCTTCTGCCTTAATGAAGATGTAGTATAAAGTTACCCCAAACCTGAGATTCTTTAGGCACTTTGCCTGGGTAGGCATGTTCTCTCCCAATACAAAAGGAAAAAAGAGCTCATTTTCAGTGCAAGCAGCTATTTGGGTCATCATTCAAAGCCATTTAAAACAAGATTAGAGATACTGTTAACAAAACACACAAGGACAAAGATAATGTCAAGCCCATCAAATAAGCACTGTGTTACATATAGAAGCAAAAAAAATGGATGAATGTAACAAATGAACTGTAGTCCTCCCAGAAATAAGGCTAAATAAATTACGCCTTTTCTGGTGATGGATGAAATGATTTCTCACCTTCATATTTTAAACTGAAAAAGCTGTTAAAAATTTTATCACAATTTTAAACAAATAATGGAATCTTTCTATTTTAGTCTTAATGGTAACCCTAACCCATTTATCCAATAAGAACTGTATGCCAAAGGATAATTTCTATAGACTTTAAGAGGGTGAAAATATTCCTCCAAGCCCGAGTACACTTTCATATTTATCATTGTGTTTTACAGTTATTAGAGCAGTAAAATGTGTCCTCAGCAGGATTATGATTTTCAGTTACTAATGAGCTTTTAATATTTTGTTTGTGCTTCAAAGCCTCAGCAATAAAAATTTAATCCCAACATTACTATTGCAATTCTGTGTTCTTAAAACTTACATGGTAAAGATAGATCAAAGTAGTTGAAAACATTTAAAATGTCTCTCTGGGGGAAGCAAGCTCTGGTTTTTATCATGCCAGAGTTCTTTGATAAGTGGTGAGATCAATTAATCTGCATTAGAACAGGTGCTCTGACAGCCTCTGTTAAGTTTTTATTTCCAGGAATCCATGACATTAGGGGGTCAGAAGAGGCTGCTGCATCCTTGAAAAGGACAGCCAAGGAGATGTCACTACCAGCCACATTTGCTTCCACATCTGGAATCCAAGGAGAAGAGATCTCAGTAGAGGGCTCTGCTGGCAGAATAAGGATTGTCGATCTATAGCTATCACTGTGAGACTGAGTGGTAAACTCTGATTTCCCAGAGAAATTAGCAAGCAAGGCTGTGCTTGGGGCTCATGCTGTCCTCTGCCCCATTTGCCCTAGGACATGCTTCTAAAGCAGTGGTTCTCAGGCCTGGTACAACAGATACATCACACTCAGCCGGTGGAGTCAGCGTTACCAGGCTGCATCTTCAATGTGCAAAATTTGAACCTGCAGAATCCACCTGGGCCAAGGATTCTGGGCACAGCCAAGGTAGAGACCTACTTTGAAGATGTGGCTGTCATAATTTGATGGCACGAAACCAGAAAAGACTTATATCTAAGCTGCCAAAAATAATTTATATCTGAGTGTGCTCCTAACTCAAACCTTTTCTCGTGGCTGCCCTGAGAGGCAGAGCATGAACAACAGAGCCACAGAATAGCTTCACTCGCTGCTCTGGAGAAACTGGCAAAGACAAGGTGTTAATGAGAAAGGAAGGTGATCACGAAAGAAGAATTAACCCCAACCTCTTATTTCCATTGACTTCCAGGAATGTTGGGTTTTACCAATTGAATATTTTAAAATTAACTTTAGAGTGACTTTCCAAAGAAAGATAATAGTCATAGTAATGACCAAAATGTAGTCCATTCATTATGTACAAGGACATTCAGAGCAATGCTATTTACAAAAGAAAACAGTGTTATCTATTATAGATAAGAATAGGAAACTACCTAAACACCCAACAAAAAGATTAAATTACATTTTATCATCCATTCACGAGACAGAATAAATCTCTAGACTGACTGTAAACTGAAGAGGGCAAAGACCAAGTGGACCTTGTCATCTGTTTATTGCCACTAGCTATTAACATCAGGAGTTCAATGGCTAGTGAATAAAGAGAAGTGTACAGCCATCAGAAATTACCTAACGGCATGAGGACAAAGATTAGCTTAAAAAGTTATATATATATAAAATATCCCAATTTTTATAAAAGCACATACATGCACGCATATATACATATGCCTCTACCGGCAACCACAAAGGTGGGCTGGAGGGAGATCCAAATTTTCTCAGTGGTAAGCTCTGCATTTGGAGTAAAGGGCATTTTTATTCTTTATAATTCCTCAATTATATACAAAAATTACACATGCTCTCAGTCACACATTAAAATTCGCATTGCCTTTCAAGTCACAAAGCGTTAACATACAGTACAGTGAATTCTACTCTCAGGACTCAAAGATACTGCCGCAAGTACCCACCAGAAACATCTCAATGACCCTCACTGCATCATCTCACCTGAATTTTAAAGCAAAATGGCTGGTAATTCACCCTGCATGTGCACTTACAAATGTGCCTTTCACCCGCAGTTGGTCCGGGCAGCAGAGCTTAGACACAAAAGGACAGTGAACGATCATTACCAAAGTCAAAGAGCAGCGCAGATAGTCATTGTCAACTAGCGTTCTCTCCTGGTTTTGAACTACAGATTTAAGCTTGGACCAGAACTTGTACAAAGAAGTGAATGCTATTCCTGGGGTGCTGCAGTGGGTGTCATTGGTTTTCCAGAGAATTTTCCAAGCAGGAGAATTTGAGAAAAGATCATCTCTTGGCCTGTTGATGATCTTAGGCTTTATAGAATCTGTAAATATCCAGAATGGAGTTCTTAGGCTGTTCTCTGAATCTTCCCAACACCTAGCCAGCTATCGAACAGGAGCCAGGCACTTTAACCCTTTGTAACGGAAGAGGTGAGGACTCAGAGGTGGTAAGAGATCAAGCCCATAGACACTTGAGGTCTCCGCCTAACTCTGGGTCCTCATTTTCCCCATTAGAAAAGGGCAGCCTTGCACAACACCCCTTCCTGCTCACCACCCTATACCAGAAACAGAAACAACTGATTACCTGTTTAGATGTACAAGTGCACTTGGCTACACCCTGATCATCTTACAGCCCACAGAGAAAACCTTATCTTTTGAAAGTGGCAATGATAATCACATTTCCTTCTTTAGAATGGTGGTGGCAAACCTGCCTTCCTCTAGGGCACAGCCAGTTTCTTCTCTTTTCTGGTTAGGCCCCTGCCCTGTAAATACCACACAACTGGCTGCTGAAGTCCTATGTTCACAAGTGACCTTGGGTCCACATGGGTAGTTCTGGTTGGGTGGTAATGGACATAGGTACATCCAGGCCAGAATCAGTGAACCAATAGCAACAAATGTACTTCATTAATCTAAGAGCTTTAATAAATGTGTCATTTATAATCTTTACAACAAGCCTATGAGGTCAGTAATATTATATCTCCTGCTTCACAGAAGAGGGGGTAGGCTTTTAAAAGATCAGTGACCTGCTCAAGGTCACACATCCAGTAAGGAGTGTACCCTCCTCCCCCCACCCCACACAGACACTCTCAAACTCTCTCCCAGAACGAACAACGGCTCCTATCTCAGGTTCCCACATAAGAGCTCATCGGAGCCTCTTGGATAGAGTTCGTAGGGTATTCCTTCTCATCTCCTGCTTTGCTAAAACCATCACTATGGCTTTCAAATTAGGCCCAGCTGTAACTGTCTCACACAGTCACAGAGTCCTGCTGGGTGTCATAGGACCTACTGCTATTCATTCACGGCTCCTGTTATGTGCCAGGCACCATTATGTGCTACAGCCTGGGGCACAGTGGGGAGCAAAACAGACCAGAGTCCCTGCCCTCCCTGGGCTGATGTTCTAAGTGGGAAAGAGATGGTTAGCCCAAGTGATAATATGCAGCACTAGGTAGCTTGAGTATTAGAATGACAGTGCCCTCCTGGGAAGGACATCAGGCACACTGCTCTGGAACACAGAATGGAAGAGAAAACGAGATGGAGGGAAGAGCAAATACGGAGGCTCAGAGAAAGGAGACCACTTAGTCACCTCCAACAGTCTCATCCTAGAAGACAGCTGGGGGTGTGAGCTAAGGGTTAGTGTGTACAGAGTTCTCTAGGGTGCCTGCAACAGCATGAGATCTGCCCTGTGGCTCTGACAAAGGGCAGGAGGGAGGTCAGGGGGGCCACATGACTATGGCCACCAAGTAAGGTAAGGAACACCCTGAGCCTCAGACCCCCGTACACGTGTTTCCTCGGCAGCCCAGACTGAAGCAGTGGTGCGGCATGAAATAAAAGGTCTCGATGACAAGAGATCAGGAGAATAAGCCCTTAGTCTGTTTTTACTCCTCCCATCTGTAAAACTCCTGAGGTCTTCCTTAGACTTCTGGACTGGGCTGGGTGTGTCTGTGAACTTGACCTAGCTTTGATGAGGTTGCTGGGCGGGCTGGATTCCACCACAGGATGGCTGGACAAGTCCCAAGCCACAAAGAGGCCCATTTTTAGGTTCCAAGTTGGTTAGAGCAGAAAACCCTTTCTGTGATCACACCAGCCACGTCAACGTGCAGTCTGTGAGGCCGCCTCAGACCCACCCTACAGCCCAGCTGTTCTCTTTCCCGCCAGTTTCACTCTGAGAACAGGGTAGGGAGTTTCAGCTTCAGCACTGGTGGTTTTCCACATCACCCTACAAAAGCCCCAGCCCTCTAAAAACAGTCCCTTGACCATATTAGTAGGAACAGAGGCAAAAAGTAATAATGAAACAAAAACCTCACCTTTAACAAGTTTACATCTCTAATGAAATCCAACCTTTTTTCCTTTTCTTTTTCAGAGAAATGGAAAGGAACACTTGCAAAAGTTCTTCTCCAACCTGAGAACGTCACCTGGATCTGCAACAGAGCAGCCTCTGGCCGCCCTGAACGGGGCTAACATTATGAGGTTCCCAGGACACTGAGGGCCACCAGAAGCCAGAGCAGTTGCCTCCCCAGGGTCCCTGGGTTCCAACCCCATCATGTGACTCCCTAAGGAACCAGGAGGAACCTCCTTGTGTGAAGGCCAGATTCACCCACAAGATCATCTCACCCTTCCCCTTACCTCCTAGCACATGGGGTCCACAGCCTGTAGGGCCCTGCCCAAGCTGCCTGCTGGTCCACCCTTGACACCTTACATGCTGCTCCCTGCATCCCAACTATAGCCACCTCCCTTCTGTCCCTGGAGTGCACATGCTGGCCTTTGGGCCCGGCACATACCACCCCAGCTATAGCCACCTCCCTTCTGTCCCTGGCACCCTCTGCCTCAAGCTCCTTCCTCCCACCCAGCCTGGCTGCTCCTTGACGTCATTCAGGTCAAAAACACCTCCTGAGAGAGGTCTTCTCTGATCTTCCAACAGCAAAGTGGACCCTCTGGGATTTTTAATCACACCCCCCCCCCAGTGTCATTTTTCTGCCTGAAATTTCCTATTTGACATTCTTCTGTTTCTCCCTTCCCAGCCACAACAGCAGGGAGTTTGCCAGTTTTCCCAGCTGTATGCACAAAGCCTAGACAGCCTGACGCACACACCAGCCAACAACAGGTACTTCCCCCAGGGCCAGGCTTGAAGGATACGAGCCCGGGGAAGAGGTGTGTCTAGGCCTAAGCAGCCCAGGGAGGAGCAGGCAGCAGGCAGAGGGGATGTGCAGTGGGGGCCGGCAGAGAACTGAGAGCCCACAGCACCCTCAGTCTGAGCTGGTGGCCTTCCCAGGGCAATGTCCTGGCAGAGAAGCAGGCAAGACAAATCAGGGTTAATAAGATGTGGATGGACCACGAAGGGGAGTTTCACCTCACCTCAGGTTTCCATTACAATCAGAGAACAGAAGTGGCCAGGCAGTCCTGCTAGATAAGAAGTGACCATTGGGGATCAGAATTTGGGTCAGGTTGTTAGAGACAGGGATCAATTCACCTTTGAAACAAAGACCAGCATTGACTGGGGTGAATGACACCATTTGTGATGCAATTCCTGTGACATCATTGATAGGCATAGCCTGGGCCACACTGGCCTAGGAGATGCAAACAAGGCCCAATTGCAGTGGGCTCCAGCTTCACACGGGCTTGGGAGGTGAGTGCCAATGCACAGACATGCCAGCCGCACCCCTAGAATGAATGCCATCGCTATTCCACACCGGCTGCTGAGAGATCATCCAGGAACCACTTTTGAATTAACAAGTTGCCAAAGAAGTTCAGAAGTCTCTTTTCAAATAGAATTAGGACAGGTGAGGACGGGAAGATACTCTTTGGAAGTTTGTCTCTTATTCAGTACCAAACTGGCACCTGACATCAGGCACCTGACATCAGGCACCTGACATCAGGCACCTGGCCTACAGTGCCTCACTCAAGCTTCACAGTCCTTGCTGAAAGGTACTGATGCCCCACTTTAAAAGTTGTTTATGCTCAAAGACCCACGCCATGCAGGCAGGATGCCGCAAAGCCAAACCAGTTGGCTCCAAACACTTAAACTCCTAACCACTACCCACCTCAACCTGCCACTCAGAAGCAGCTTTTCTAGAGGCCAGAAAAATGCTGCATTTGCATGTATATCTCATGAAAATGTCTTAAGTGAATCTCCAAAGGCAGAGATAAAGGAGATTGCTGATCTTAAAAAAATAATAATTCTCAGAAGCAAAAAGACTCACCCAGGTTCTATCTATATCCAGGTCAGGGTTTGACAAACACTTTTGGCCAAGGACCAGACAGTAAATATTTTAGCTTTGCAGTCTTTACGATAATTACTCAACTATGCCACTGTTGTGGTGCAAAACCACCACAGGTGACACAGAAACAAGTGGTGTGGCTGTGTTCTGTCAACACTTGCTTACAAAAACAGGGAAACAGGGACCAAGGAGGGTTTGCCCCATAGGCCATGATTTGCTGACTCTGCCTTAGACCACAGGAGACCTGGCAAATAGTTAAGTCATTGAGAAACAAGATTAGATGAGTGTTTAGAATAACCTATGCTGACTGATAGAAGATGGGCTCAGAATGATTCAAGTGTTCTGCGAAATAAACACTGGTATTATCATGTTTCTCTGTTAGTGCATTTGCTAGAAGCAAATGGCAGATGCTGTGTTCCAATAAAACTTTGTTCACACAATCAGTAGAGGTCTAAGTTTGGTCCCTAGGTCACTGTTTGCTGAACCCTGATGCTTTAACATCTCAAGTCAGAAATTCTAATAAATCAATAATCATCTAAAATCAGCTACTTAAGTTCCTCAAACACCTGCCACAGACACTGAAGGCCCATTTATAACACCCTGAAAGCCTCTGATTAGACCATTAGTGCAGTGGTTCTCTAAGGTTGCAGAGATGAGAGAAGTGACTTTTTTCTCTGTTAACAGGATTCATTCAAACCAGACACAAATCCCAACCACACAGGAGCAACTCTTTACTCTTTCAAAGCAGACATCTAGGCAGTGCACTGCACATGGGCTGTACTGGTGGCAGGAAGAGAGACTAAAAACCAATGGCCCCTGCATCCTTGTCCCTGCCTTGTCAGCAGCGCTAAACCACCGAACATCCTGCAGCCTCCGCACCGCCAGGGTTGACTGCCTGTCAAGGTTACTGACAGATTCCAGGGAAGCACATGTCATCAGAATGACTCTCCAACTTTCCAGGACAGGCCCTGGACTATGCCAACCCCCGGGTATAATGCTCTTGGCTCAGTCTAAGTTGTTGGTCCTTGGAACTAGAAAGCAAAGAGAAGGCAAGGCTGTCAAATCTGAAATAACAAAGCCCAGTTATCTGCTTGAGAATGTCCTTAAGAAGAGGGTGCTGGACAGTGTTTGTGGTTTCCACCCTTAGTGCAATGGTTCTCTGGGGTTGCAGGGAGGGAGGCAATTACTCCCCCCCTGTCTGGGGATACCTTTTATTGTTACAACCAGAGAAGTACCACTACCACTTAGTGGGTAGAGACCCCAGAGATGCCAGTAAAATCTTACTATGCATATTTGCCCCACCTAGCAAAGACTCACCCAGCCCAAAACATCAATAGTACCCACTAAGAAACCCCATCTTAGTGGGATCTCACATTGTGAAGACCCCAAATACCTCCAGCAAATACCCATGGTCCAATTAAGTTCCAGAAACTCAGCTCTAAAGACCATTTTGACTGACATGTTAAGTTGATTAGATGAAAAAGAAAACAGTGAGAGTCAGACCAGCTAAGGTGACCTGTTTGTTGTTTTCGAGAAAAACATTACTTTGCTGAGGTTCATCTATAAAGGGAGCATGTGGAAATAAATAATTTCTACAATTTCTTTGTGATGCAAAGTCTTGTGATTATTAGCATAGTAGGGGGTTGAGATTCTAAGGGACTATTTAGGGGTTTGGGCTAACTTTAAAGAATATTTCTGTGAGGCTGAAAAGCTAAAAACAGATCATCATCCTTTAGAATGTGGAGGAAGCCTTCCTTGTGAGATTTTCTGACAGTACACAATAAAGAAAAATAGCTCAATGACTAGAGAAATTGGAAGTCCACAAATCTGCTACTCCTGTGGCTTCTTCCTGACTACGGGAAAGGTTTGAGAGACTGAGATACGTGAGAGGAGCAAGTTACTACTGAGTGACTCTCGTTTCCTACCAAAGCTATAACATGAAAAGAAACTTTCCAACAGCACCTGTGTTACTGGTCACATCACACACATTGGTAACATTAATGGTGACAACCGGCTTTGTTTCTTTCTGAGTGTTTGCATATACTACTGTGGAAATGTTATAGAAGATGTTAGTACATGAATAATGTTAAAATGCACCCTCCAGTCCCAGGGTGGTGGCTCACACCTGTAATACCAGCACTTTGTGAGGGTGAGGCAGGAGGATCACTTGAGGTCAGGAGTTCAAGAGCAGTCTGAGCAACATCATGAGGCCCCATGTCTAGAAAAAGACAGAAAAATTAGCCGTGTCTGGTGGCACATACCCCTAGCCTCAACTACTCAGGAGGCTGAGGCAGGAGGATGGATCGAGCCTAAGTGTTTGAGGTTGCAGTGAGCCGTGATGACACCACAGCACTCCAGCCTGGGCAACAAAGTGAGAGCCCACTGTGCACACACACACACATTCTGAAAAACTATCTAGTTGTTTTTCTGTGTGGGCTCTCAAAAAATGGAGCCTCAATTTTCTAAATTTATCAGATCAAAAAAGGTTTTCAGACATTCAAACCTAATGCCTAGATACTTTGAATAGATTCAAAGCAGATATGTGTGATCGAATACTAACCACTGAGGAATTTCTACATTGTTTCTTAGAAGTATAACCATTTACTCCTTACAAATATATATACATAATAAGTTTATTTTACATATTGAATTTTGAAAACCAAGTTTTTCGGATCTGTTCAAAGAGAAAAGATACATGTATAATCGAGGCTGATTTCTGGCATTTGAATTCTGCCTGTGCTGAACTGAACTTGTTGCTCTACGATCTTAGGAATCAGCATCTGAACTCTGTATACTTCAGGGCACATTGCTTGACAGGAACACCAACCTTCTCTACCTCACCATTCTTGTATCTCATTTATATTATTTGTCCCAAACACGGAGACCAGAGAATCCTCAATTCAATGACTAGATTTGCTACTGACCAATAACGACAGGTCACCTTCTTCAGACCAAATCTGCTATAAATACTCATAGCCACAGGAAGGCTGAGATGGAGATTTGCCAAAGCATGGTATGATGCTATTTGCACGTTCCATTTGCAATTTTGTTTTGTAAGTATCTGTGTATATATATTTTATGTGTGTATATATAACATAGCAAAGCTACACACTGAAGTGTTATGTTACTGCCTGAGGTAGCAGACTTGTGTGATTTTTTTTCCTTTGTCTATGTCTTCCAACTTTTTCTATATTAAGCATAACTTTTCCTAAAGAAAAAAGTTATATTCCATATGTGTAGTTTTTACTTTACATAAAGAATTTAAGGCACCCAAGAAAAAAGCAACAAGTACAAAGATTTTTTTTCCCAAAATGAGTGCAGTTAGAGATAATAGCAAGACACAAGAGAAATAAAATCTGAAGAAGCCAAAGGTTATAGGTCTTAGCCTGCACGTAAGTGCCAACATCCTATATATTGGCTGAAGGGAGGCACTGGTTTGGCTTTAAATTTACTGGTTTCCATAGAACATTCCTCTCCACTCTAGTCACCTTGCCCCCACCAGCCTTAATTAAGTTTTGCTTAGGGGAAGGTCGTAGGGATGTTTTCTGACATTCCCTGAACTCACTCCCACATGGACCATGCAGTCCCAGAAACCTGTTGCAGGAGGAAACGCTGGTTGCAAATCTATCCAGGAGAGCACCAATGGTACTAACCAGTCCTAGGGGAAGTGTCTGTGTGTACAAGAGCTCAGAATCCCTAAAGGGCTGTCACTTTAACTTTCTAAAAGTGCCCCTGTGTGTGTAATTCCCCACCCATGTAGCCAGTGGTGAGGGATATTCAAGACCAAGTTCTGGAACCTCTGGGGTCCTGTTGAGGCCAAGGCACACTTCAATGCAGAAGTCCCACCAGCACGGCTCTTACCATAAGCTGTCATGACACCAGCATATGGTCCATCCACCACGTTCCTGTTTTCTTCTGCCAGAGCCTTGATGTACCTTTTGCTGAGGTCCAGGATCTGCTCACGTAGCATGGAGCTGCTTTCAGGCTGAGTTCGCTGTTGGATGGTAAAATGCAGGAGCATCATACCCCAAATGAAGCCGAAAGTCACCAGGAAAAAGCCTAGCTTCTGAGAGGACAACTTCCACGGAGTGAAGAGAGCCATTGCTCTCCAGCAACTTCACCTGCCCTCTGCTCTTAACGCGTGCAAGGCAGACACGAATTCATGGTGCAGGCTGCGTGCGCGAGTCTGCTGGCCTCACTCCGGCTCTTGCGTCAGCCAGTTTCCTTTCCTCTCTTCCATTCTGCTGTGGAGGAGGAAAAAAGTTAGCAACGGGGTCGCGGCAAACCACAGCACAATAAGCCAGAAGCCATACTTTTTACTTGCATAGCTCTAAATAGAAGTCAACTTTTTAAAAGTTGCTGGTTTAATACCTTGGGATTCCGGGATCTGTAAGCTGTGGGGGAATCTGGCTCAGTGACAAGAAGCTGGGCAAACACAGAAGAGGAAGTGGGTATCTGTGTACAGGTATAGCGGGTCTGTCCAGTCTGGACCAAGGTCAAAACAAGAAGCTTGCTTTGAAAGTGGGGAGGAGACAGAAAGGTCTTTCACTGAATGTCAGCAAAACCCCAAGTGGAGGGTGGAGTTCTATCACCATCAGGCACTCTTGTAGGTCTGAAACTTGAACTTAGAGTCATTATGTGCTGCTGGCAAGGATGAGAGCATGCAGCTGGCAAGGTGAGCAAGAAAGTAGATGCCCCCTCCGGGGTAATCAGACAATGGAGGGGGAGCGAGCCCCCATTTCATTTAAACACGGCCAGCTTTCTTTATCACAGAGAGCGGAGATGACTCTTGGGGCGACCAGGTAGCCTCTCCCCCATCAGCACAGAGAGGACATGCCAGAGGTACAGCTAGGTGTCTTGCTGTTCCAGCCTGGAACAAAAGCCGCACCCCACTGCTCACTTGCACACTGCAGCTCAGGAAACGTGGACCGCCCAGCAGGCAGCCTTTCTGTGGTTCTCACTTTCACTCCTGCCGTGAGGCAAAAGGAGACTTTAGAAGGCAGAGTAGTTTCAATACTAATGTGACCAGCTCCTACCCAATACCGGCAGAGTTTGGGCCACCCTTTCCACTCAGGGCTTCCTACAACAAGGGGCTGAGTACAGGGTGCAAATGGGTACCGCATGCCCAGACTTCAACCCCTTCAGCCAGGGCACTGGGCCCAAGAACCAGCCAGCTTACAAACAGCACCCTTTTTTTAAGTAACACTCAAGAGAGAGGCTGAGCAATGACCCCAACAAAGGACTAACACAAGACATATTAGAGGGTGTACATGTTTCATTTCGAAGGATTCTTTGCAAGACACCCAAGAGGAAATCCGTAGCCGGGTCTTAGAGCAATTAGCTTTCAGAGTGTGCAATGCCACAGACGTCTCTCCGTGCCTACCAATACAGCAATTAGTTGGTTGTATTACTCATAATAAAAGCAGATAGTAAATAAGTTCGTGCTATGCCCCAGGCATTGCAACAAACCCTTCATGCCTTAGCTTGCTAAATCCTTATAAAAGTTCTATACAGTAAGAAGTATTAATATGATCATCTCTGTCTTATAAGAAACAAATGAGATGAGAAAATAAAAGCATAGGGAGATTAACTTGGCAGAGATCAGTCAGCTCTGTGACAGAGAAGGATCATAAATAAACCACACCCCCTTCCCCTGGCCATCCCTACTTCCCCAAGCACCTGTTTGTATGTGGTCAAGAATGGTTGGCATATGCTTAAAGGGTTATGAAAAGCAACAAGGAAAAAAATGCTACACACACTATATAGTCCACAAAGCCTAAGGCATTTACTATCTGCCCCTTAACAGAAAAGGTTTACCAACTTCTCAGAGCCACTGGCCCAGGATTCAAAGTGTGGTGAATGTACCAACAGCACCATTGCCGGTGAGAAATACATGTCTCAGGCCCCACCCTGTACCTATGGAAGCAGCAACTCTGGGGCAGGAGGTCCAAGACTGTGCTTTACAAGCCCTCCAGAGGATGGTGAGCATGGTTAAGTTTTAAAGCCTCTGATCCAGACAGCCATACGTTTTGTCACTATGCAGCACCACCAACACGAGACCCAAACTCCACCTCACACTACTTTATCAGTTCCTCTGCCGTGGGTCCCACCCCCATACATCTGCTAGTCTGTCATCACCATAAACTCTGCACATCATTCTTCAGGCATCTCTTCCCACCTGGCCCCCTCACTTTCTGTATTAGGAAAATCCAAACCCAGCCTGTTTCCCCAGGCCCACCTGCTTCAGACCACTGTCCCCATGGCTCCTGCCTGTGATACTTCATTCCTAGTCTGATGGCTGATGATGGAATACTATTCTGCCATGAAAAAAAGAATCCTGCCATTCACTGAAACATGGATGAATGTGGAGGGCATCATGGTAAATGAAATGAGCCAGGCACAGAAAGACAAATACTGCAAGATCCCAGTCACATGTGAAAGGTACTAAGTTAATCTCAGAGTAGAAGAGTGGATAGGGAGGGAAGAGAGGGGTATAGGGAGAGCTTGGTCAATAGGTACTGAGCTACAGTTAGATGAATGTAATAAGTTCTAGTGTTCTGTTGCACAGCAGGACGACTAGAGTCAACAATATATTTCAAACTAGCTAGAAGAAAGGATTCTGAATGTCCTCACCACAAATAAATGGGAATTGTTTAAGGTTATGGATATGCTAATCACCCTAAATAGATCATGACATGACTTGCATTGAACAGCACCCACAAGTACATACCAAGCTTGGCGCCATCAGGCTGGGGAACTGAACAATGAGCAAGACGGAGCTCCCAGGGCAAGCTGGTATGCAGAAAGCCAGCCTGCTAACTAGGGGCTGCCCCTAATTCCTCAGGAAGTGGCTGCACTTCCTTTTTGATAACCTGGACTCATTAGTTCACATACCCCAGGGCTGAAGGGACTTTCCCAGGGCAAGTAAATGCAGTGTTATACCAAGAAAGGCAGTCTCCTGATGACTTGCCTTTACTACTTTAGAAGAAAACATGTACTGCTGGGCAGGAATTACCCGCCTGTTTCAGGTAGGACGCCCCGCTCCACACTTCAACTAACTCTGTGGAAGAGGCAGCTCAAAAGGGCAGAGTTAAAGCAGAAGGATGGGCTAGGCCCAGGGACCCCACACAGGCTCATTAGAAAGTGGAAAGCTCTTCCACCTTTGTCTGGGGCAGGGTCAGAACCACCTATGGGGGAGCCTCCAACCACAGCTGCAGTTGGCTGTGCATACTTACCTAAGACTGGTCTGGGCCCCACATTGAATACAAATGCAAACAAAAGCTCAGAAGCCAGACAAAAAAAGGTTCCTACATTAAAAAAAAAAAAAAGGGGGTCCTTGTATAATTTTCTCAATATCTGCTACCACAGATAAGATTCATAGCCCAAGCCAGGTGCAGTTAGATGCCCCTAATAGATTGTATATTCCAGGGGCAAAAAGATGGCCAAGAACCCAGCCTTGCTCAAGACACGCCAATTTACTGAGAAATTTTCTAGTTGTAAGGAGTTCAGAATACAGTTCTGACTGCCAAGGGCCTGGATTTAAGTGACTATGGAATTTTCTCCAGCAGAATGTAGAGTCTGAAATAACAGAAACCATAAAAAGCAGAGACAAAGCCCGCATAGAGAATTACATTAGAATTCATCTCTATGATGCCCATTAAGACAGACTTTAAGACTTTTCAAAAACCTTATTCAGGAGCCACCCTCCCCCAAGTTAATAGGAGGATAATGAAGATGCAGGACACTCATCCTCAGTCTCCTGCCAAAAGGACCATGATGATAATCAGCAATAGGCAGGCCATTAATGTAGAAGCACCAGGCCAACAGTGATCAAAAAGTTAGAGCTCCAGGAACAATCTGCGTGCCTGCAGACCCCCCCCCACACACACACACAGCCTCCAGACCCCCTCACAGCTGGGTTCTCTAGCTAATAAGTACACAAAAGAGACTCTCAAAAGGACCTGGTTGCAAACCAGAATGATGAATGCCCAGGGCCATGACTACAGCAGTTCACCTCCAAAAAGAAGTTTGCACTAAGTCTGGTTGCTGTATTAACCGTACCAGTATACATCCCTTTATCCACCTCCTTACTGTAAGAGTAGCATTCCCCTACTTCCTTCCCACTCTCTCCTCAACACAATAAAATCTGGCTTCCACCTTTCCAGAAGTGGCCAAAGATCTTTGGCCAGGAGAATGTGTCAGTTCTTCTCCACCCCTCCCACCACGAAAGCATGCTCAGCATTAGCAGAAATGCAAACCAACACCACAATAAGATATACCCATTAGGATGGCTATAATTTTAAAATACAGAAAGAACAAATGGGTGATGAGGATGTGGAGAAATTAGAAGCTTCATACTGTTGGTAAGAATATAAAATGGTACAGCCAATGTGGAAAAAAAGTCTGGCAGTTCCTCACATAGGCAAACATGGAGTTTCCATGACACACACCATTATGCTCCCAGGAATGCTCCCAAGAGAAATGAAGCACATATCCCAACAAAAACTGGTATACAAAATGTTCGTAGTGGCATTATGTGTATTCTTAATAGACAAAAAGCAAAACCACTCAAATATCTCTCCACTGAAGAATGGATACACAAAACTGGTATATGTATGCAACAGAATTTTAGCCATAAAAATGAAGACCTGATGATGCTACAACATGGATGACCTTGAAAACATTAGGCTGTCGGGGAAAGACAGTCACAAAAATCCACACAGTATGCAATTCCACTTATATGCAATGTCTAGAACAGAGAAATCTATAAAGGCAAAAAATACATTAGCAGTCACTTAGGGCTGGGGAGGTGGAGAGTAGGGGAACCGGAGGTGATAGTTAAGGCATGCAGGGTTTCCTTGAGAGGTAACAAAAATGTTCTAAAAATGGACTGTGATGAGAGGTACCTAATGCTCCTAAAAGCTGTGGAGTTGTTCACTTTAAATTCGAGAGAGATAGGATATGTGGACCGCATCTCAGTAAAGCTATTTGTCCCATCTCTAAAGCAGGGGAAGGAGTAGGAGCTACACTTGGAGCAGGTGGTCGAGCCCCCGGATGCTACAGCCCTTTCCCTCAGTCCCAAGACAACACAGCCAAGACCATGCTGGCCTGGCGACAGAAAATGAGTCATCCACTTCCAGGTCTCCGACATGGCTGACCTACAACCTCTAGGTCATCCTCCCAGACTTCCTTTCAGATAGCAGCAGCCCCACCCTATCTGGCAGATGCCAATTTCTCAACCCACCTCAGAACACTGAGAAACAGCCCGGTTCCAATGGATCAAGAACCGGACTTACACGGTAGGTTCTTCAGGTGGCCATCCATGTCTTGGAGGTCCCATTTTTCACACCAGGACCTGCCTCTTCAGAGGACGAATGAAAGTAGAAGTGTCTGTCCCTTCAGAAGCGATGCCAGCCTCAAGCACACAGATTTGGTTTTTTCCAACAGTCTCACAGGACAGTGCCACTGCAGCCCACTAATGCCTCATTCCCATGGGATGGCACTGCTCTCGCTTCAGAGACATGTTTGATCCTCTATGTACAACACCTGAACTACTTCACATCCTTCTGTAATGAAGGATAGGAGGTCTACCATTAGCTGCATCTATGCGATAATGCTCCTGAAATCCCGAGTCTCCTGTGTATACCCAGCTTACCTTGGGAAATCCCATCCTTACCTCCAGCCTCACAATTCAACACTGCCTCCTGCACAGAGCCTCCACAGCTCCCCAGACTGAGGACAGTGCTGCCTCCTCCTCAGAGTGCCCACAGCAGCTGGCGCTCCTTCTGAAGAGCCCCTCACCTCAGCAGGATCAGCCTGTTTTACCCCTCCCATGGGCCCTGGGAGGTCCCCAAAGACAAAAAGTGCTGGTGATGGCCATACCTTGTACAGAGTGGGTGGTCATTAAAGTGTTTGCCAGATAAGAGGACGAGACAGTGCAAATGAGATGCAGAAACAGGAATGAGTGGGATGACGACCGCCTCCTGGAGTGAGGCCCAAGGGGGCCAGGAATGCTGAGAGCACACTTGCCTCTACTCGTTGGAAGCATTTATCCTCAGATCTCATCCGCAGCAATGAAAGATCCTTGTGCCCTTGAATAGGAGGGGGTTAAAATAAGGCAGGTATGGTGGCAGAGAGGTATTAACAGAAGAAAGCGGAGAGTGGGGGGAAGCTCCAGAAAAGAATTATACAAGGACCATGGTACTGAGACTCTGGGAACAAAAAGACATCCAAGACAAGGGATTAGGGGTGGGGGAAGCAAACAGGGAACTCTCCCTCTGAAGCAACTTGTCGCAATTTGGGCATTTACAGAATCACTCTATGCCAGGATGACCAGAAGGGGGTTCTTGCAGCTGCCCCTCACTACCCTGCCTCAACTACCTAGAAATCTTTGGTCTGCAGCTTGTTCTGTCCATTGACATCGTGTAGTCCTAGACAAGTCTATGTTAGTTTCTGCATGTATAAAATGGAGAAAGTTCTAGAACCACAGAACACAATGCTGGATGAGTAGAGGTGAATGGGCCAAGTAACTGGTCTCACACTGTGTTCCACTGGTTCTCAAACTATGCTCCGAAAGTCTTCAAGAGTTCCCAGAGATGTTACAGAAGTTCCACAAAAGTTTTGATTGAGTTCTTCTTTGTTTAAAATGTTTTCTAAAAAATTTGTTTTATACGTTTCCATGCCAAATCCTAGGACAATAGAGACAGTCAACATACATATCAATTTGTACTGAATAGACCCAGAACTAAATTGCCCTCCTATCTCTGTATGCGTGAACTTTGAATTCCTACTATTGGTAAGAAAGTTAATGCTCGGTAGTGGGCTTATTTGCTTATTTAAATTCAAAACTACATATTTATATAAAATTACACCACAAAGAACACTATCTTCATTAAATGCTGAATGAGATTTGCTCACACATTTTGAGTTTCAGAGGCTTTTTGCCTGATTTCCATGTTGAAAGTGAGAATCCTCTTTAGATGTACTGATTCAACTTTGAAACAATTTTCGCTACTTCTCTTTCCAGCCTGTCTCCATTTACATTAAAAGCAACTTAGAGTGGGTGGTCAACTATTTTTTTTAAATAACAGACTTTCCCAATTCCTAATCTGGGCTTCCACTACTCTGCACCAAAACATGGTACAGAAATCAGTTGGGTGCTAACCTTACAATGACTACGCTCCTTAGTCAAACTCACCAGAGCAGCTCACTGGCCTGCCAACTTTAAAAGAAAACAGGATAAATTGAAATGTATAAGATACCTTTATAGAGACTATAAGATTACATTCAACTTTGCTTAGGAAAATAGTAAGTGCAAACTCTTAAGACACAAAAACCTAGAAAATGACACATCTTCCAATCAAAGTCAAAAATCAAACCAGCACCTAAGTCCTGTCTCCTGATCCCACATGGTCTCAACCAAACCAACCTGAGTCCCGTAGCTGCCCTTAGAATCTCAGAAAGGAAGAGACCGTTTGAAACACAAACCAGAAACCATCATCCCATGATATTAAGGGACTATGAGTCTACTGCAATGTCCCAACTTCAAGGAGTTGGGAAAATCGAGAGGGAGAAAAAAGTGCATTTACAGAATTATTGCTATGAGGAAGACAGATGGAATGGGGGGAGGAGGATTCTGCCTTTAAATATTGTTGGTGTTAAAAGAGGCAGCAGAGGAGGGACGACAAGGAAAGCAGCTTCCGGGGAAGCAGCTCTGAGGGGGGTCACGCCCCTGGATGGCCCAGTGGCCCCAACCTGAACTCATAGGGCCCAGTCAGCAGCTGCCCAGACCTCACTCACGTGTGAAACCCAGACAGCTGTGAGCTTGGCCGCACTGTCTTCCAGCTCTCCAGAGCAAACCGGCTCAGGAGCAAACAGCACAGCTGCCCAGGTGCAGGTACAGACAGAGACCCTATCTTCAGTTTCATGACCTTGTTCCTCCTTTATAAATAGGAAAAACACATTCTAAACTAAAACTCTCAGCTCCCTTTAGAACTGACTGAGCCATTCACTGAAAGACAACCACACATCTGGTATTCCTAGGGAGGCTTTATGAAGGTCTGGATTTTAAACAACCCATCTCCTTTTACATTTGAAGGGATCAAAGGAGGGCAGCACTGTGCCCTGAGTTTTCATTCATTATGCTATATTTGCATTCTGTCTTCCTGTGGGCAGGGAAAGGAAAACCTCCCTCTCCACCCACCTAAAGCGGATATTTGCCTTGCACTGATGCTGTTCATCAAGTGGAGTTCAGAGGTCTGCAAGTGGCGTAACAAAATAAATTTCCAGACATTGTAGCAGGGCTGGTGAACCTGGATCCAGACACCCACTCCTCCCTGCCCTCTCATGCCCATCCTCCCCCCAACTCGGGGGTCCTCGGCCATTCACTTGTCACCTTCTCCACTAGAGGGCGCAGAGGGGAAGGGAAAACAAAGGCACATTGAATCATTTTACTCTGATTTAGCCTCTTGGGATGTGCACATTACCCGCAAGGGGACAAAGGAGAAAGGACAAGAATGAGAAGGAAGCTGAGGCTGCTGGAACAGGTGAAATCTTCCCTGAGTTTCATTCACTGGCCCATCGGTTAATCACAGTGGACAGAATTTCCCTGAAACCTACCCCTATCCCCACTCCCAGGCAAGAGCACAGGCTAGGTCTATCCGAGGGGTGTTCCAGCCACCCTACCTGCAGATTTGGCATGGACCTACAAACACATATTTGTAAAGACCACCTGGTTAAAAGACATAACAAGTTAGCTCGTGAGAAGATACACGCTTGTACAAGTATGCATGTTTAGGGAATTTAAACTTATAATAAAACCACAGCAACCTCAAGCATTCTGAGAACATCAACTAATCCCAAACAAAAATCACAGATCCCTGAAAAATGAAACAAATCCCTTTAACCCAATGCTTCTCCAACTTTGCACAATTGACATATGAACCTGAAAAATTCTTTGTTGCCAGGAACTGTCAGAATTTTAGCAGGATAGTTGGCCTCTAGCCACTAGATGCCTTTAGAGCCCTCCAATAACCTCCACAACTAGGGACCTGTGACAATCGGAAATGCTCCCAACACCACCAAATGCCCTGGTCAAGAGGCACTGCCTCAACCAGTCAGCAGTTTACAGCAACTTACAGTAGTCTTATTTCAGATGTGGCAAGAAATTCATGTAAGTTTAAATTCCATAAGCCTGGGTGGCCACTGCAGATTGTGTGAGTGTGCATACACATGTGTGAATGTTGGAGCATTCTGGGCTCATCAGGAAATTTCTCTGCGGCTTTACTGCCCTTTGGCTGTGAGGGACAGTGAATTTTTTGAGTATTTTCATTCAACCTTTGAGGAAATCTACAAGACACATTGTACTGTGTGATGTTTTCACAGATGGTTCTTTCTTTGAGGACTGTTATCAGCCTTTCAAAAATCCAGCTTACGGTTTTTCCCTACAGGAAGGCCAGAGGTGGTCAGCTCACACGTCAGATTGCAGAGGGAGACAGAGCAGACCAAAGGGAACTTGAGAGTCCATCAGTAGCCTGCAGACCAGACCAGCTTGTGCTGAGACTATAAAAACCTCGGAAAGGAAAGGTAGGGTGTCCCAAACACTGTTCAAACTTGACTGATAAATGAGTCTCATTTTTCTCCACATCCTTCAATGCCACCACTGTCTAGGTGGCACCAGAGTTCATTCCTAGTCTGGCTGTGCCTCCATTTACTAATTAGTATATGGCACTGGTGCTCTGCTCCACAAGGATTCTAGTCCACCAACCAACAGGCACAGGAAGAAAGCTGGATTAGACCAAGTCTACAGTGCTTTGCCAGTCTCAAAAAATAAAAACAGAAACAAAGACACTCGATTCTCATCTGGCCACTGGCCCAAAAACCGTAAGCTAGATTTTTGAAAGGTTGATAACAGTCCTCTAAGAAAGAATCATCTGTGAAAACATCACACAGCACAAAGTATCAGGTAGGTTTCCTCAGAGGGTGAATGAAAATACTCAAAAAATTCACTGGCCCTCACAGCCAAAGGGCAGTAAAGCCACAGAGAATTTCCTGATGAGCCCAGAATGCTCCACACGCACACGTGTGTGTGCACACTCACACAATCTGCAGTGACCACCACGGCTTACGGAATTTAAACTTACATGAATTTCTTGCCACATCTGAAATAAGGCTACTGTAAATTGGCAGGAGCACACAGCCCTAAGCTTTAGGAGACCCAGGGTCATAAGTACTCCCCAATCTAAATTTTCTTAGGGAAGAACTCAGGTCAGATGTTGATAAGTTCACTGTTCCTCAAATCATAAAGCAAGGTCAACTCTCCAAATACTGCAAATATCTTGAGTCAACCTGAACAGTAGCTGGTCACAAAGACCCTCAGATTATGCAAGTGACAAATTAGATCAAGCTAAAATGAAACATCCCAGGAGAGTTTCCTGTTCTCAGTTAAGGGCTGATTAAACCAGGACTTGTCAACATCAATACTCTTAAGAATCACCTAGGCTGCTTTTTAAAAAGTAGTGTTGCACAGCTCTCACGCGAAAAGAGACTGACTTCATCCAAGGTGTACCAGACATGATATTAAAAGATGCTCCTTTTACCAACCCTATGGGTCCTATCTAGCAGGATGGACAATCTCTCCTGGTATTTCAAGAGATAATCTCCACCCCCTACAGATGTAGATCTACCAGCTTACTAGATAAGGTAGACTGCTTTTTTTTCTTAATGAAATGACAAGCTGGTCTTCTTAGGTCTCTGCCTGACTCAGCTAGCCAGACTTTCAGCAGATCTAACTACAGAGCCTTGTCAGATCATCCCACACTGTGGAAGAATTTGAAGAGAACAGCACTAGACCAACAGGACTTGTATTAAGCTCTCCTGTACATTTGGCTCCAAAGAAGAGAAATGATTTGAGACTAACCTAATGGCCTCAACTCCTACCAATGCTTTTAGTAACCTGCGCCTCTACAATAATCTTGCTACTGGAACTCTGGTCTGTGGACACCCGGCACTGAACTAGTCCAGTAGATTAATAGAAATGCAAATCTCAGGTCTCCCCCAGACCAATGGAATCAATTGGCATCTATAACAAGATCACAAGGTTTATTTGTTTGCATAATAAAACTTAAGCAGCGTTGTTCTTTATCTTATCCAGAATTTTTTTTTTGGGGGGTGGAGCCAGGTGAGAAGCTAATTTCCCAGGAGGGATGACAGAGTATATGGCACAGTTCTCCTTTTTCACAACATGCACAGAACTTAAGGATTTGGTATCACTTCTGAATCAGCTGTAGGGAAGTGCCTATAGGACAACAGACTCCGTTTTCTAGTTGCTGACAAAAAGGGTTTTGATCATAGTCTAGAATGGAAGACACAGTTTGAATATATGTCTTCCAACATTTAACTCCGTTATAAGCAAACAATTCTACATAGCAAGCACCCCACTCAGCTACCTGATAGACACTTTGTGCATCTCAAACTTATACAGCACAGGGGGTTTGAGTTTTTGTTGTTTCATAATTGTTTAAGGGCTCACTGAAGAACAACTCATACTTAGCAATCACAAGTACTTTCCTAGTTGACTTCAAAGTAAAACAGCCTTCAACTGGGGTAAGCAAGCTGATTCGATGCCTAGATTTTGAAAAAGGGGATATTTTCCAGTGCATATTAACAGTGACTTCATGGTCACCAAGAGCCATTCGAAGTTGGGTGGAAATAAACTATATTTGAAAAATGACTTAAAGGACAAACAATTCATCCATTGTTCTAGACCAGTTTGGCTCAACCTTTTGTGACCAATGAACTTCTTTAACAGTAATATAAACAATCTCTCACAAACACATACATCCACACCCTAAGAAACTTTATTTCTACATTTTTACATATATAATAAACATAGGGTATTACAGCAAAATCAGTTCATTTTTTAAAAGATACTAGGGTTTATGAAGTTCATGTATTTTCATGCCATCTTTGCTAATGTTCCAACGGATGATAATTTTTTGATCCATTTAACCTAAACTGCAACATTTATGTCAGAGAAAGTAAGATTTGTCCACAAAATCCATTCCAAATTTTCATTCTTACTAGTATACATTTGGTGTGGGGACCAAATGCATATTCAAATCAACAGCAATCTAATTATCAGCGCCAACATCAAAACTAGATAAGAAACTGCCCAGTGTTTGAATTTCTTGTATCTGGATTTCTACAAATCAAATGGTTTATAAAGCGAGGACTCCTTACTTCCTCTGGACATATTTTTAATGCAGAGCAAGTGCTCCATTTCCCAGGAAAAAACCAGATGAGAGCTATGTCAGCTCCTTCTTTGGGGCACTCACAGTCTTCCAGGGCAGGAATGACAGCAGCTCAGTTGGAAGGGACTACTGCATATACTTTCTGTTCCTGTTCCCCAGGGTTAAATAGGCAGGGCATTCAAGGCCACCCAAAGGCGGCCACCAGTGGGTGTGAAGATTCCACCTAGGGTAGACCAGGATGTCTTATAACCAAAACATCTTCCAACTCTGCTCTACACTGAGAAAGCTGCTATTGTGTTTTAATTTGAGTGTAGCTTTTTCTATTCCATGTAGTTCAGAACCAGAAGGAAGGAAGGGGGTGATTAACTGGCATCACCAAACCTCCATAAGTTTATTTTTCTATTTTCCCCAGTTTTGTTTCTAAATATCAGGCTAAGACAGGTGGTTTTCAGCAGTTATTTGAAAGCACTTCTCCACAAATAACACATTGCAGGTGTATAAAGCTTTAGTCCTAATAAGTTAAAAGACAAAATGACTGCAATAGTCATAATATTTTCTCCTTCTAAATATTGGTTTCTAAAAATACTGTAAGATATGCCAAAAGAATTTGGATCAGATGAACACAACTTTTGACTAGTGGGAAGATAATAAGGAAAAATCACCAGAATTATTGCATAATCCTCAATAATTTATACTTTGATCTACGTCTTCTTAATGCATCCTGCTTTTAACCAACACTCCATTAAAAACATTTTTTATTATAATATAACACTATATGGTCAAAAACCTCCTGGGTTACTAGCACAGAACACTCTGACTGCCACTAACCACCAGATCTAAGTTCTTGATAAATGCTGGTCTTTCATCTTAAAGGGAGATCGGGATCATATATGCAAATGCAAAGTAGGAGAGAGATCACTTTCATTAAGAATGAAAGCTGGGAGGCACCTGTGGCTCAGTGAGGAGGGTGCCGGCCCCATATACTGAGGGTGGCGGGTTCAAACCCAGCTCCAGCCAAACTGCAACAAAAAATAGCCGGGTGTTGTGGCGGGCACCTGTAATCCCAGCTACTTGGGAGGCTGAGGCAGAAGAATCGCCTAAGCCCAAGAGTTGGAGGTTGCTGGAGCGACTCCCCTGCACTCTACCGAGGGCGAAAAAGTGAGACTCTGTCTCTACAAAAAAAAAAAAAAAAAAAAACCCAAAGAATGAAAGCTCAGAGCACCCTGAAAAATCCCTGGGGTGACAACTATCAGATGGAAATTGCTGCTCTAGGTATTCCAAATTTGGGCACTTCCCCTGACTGCAAGGCCTGAAAGAAATCTTCAATTTGACCTAAATAAGCAATAAAAGAAAAAAACATGGCCAGGTGAAACAAACCATTGAGAATACTATAAATGTGCCAGTGGCTTTTCCCATTCTGCCTCATGTATCCAGAAGATTCAGAGGAGAAAGTTCTATTATCTCAGTATCAAGACTGTACATACATTCCAGGCATATAAATGGCTGGGTGGATTTTACTAGATGGATATAGTAAAACATAATGGTATTTCCCCATTCAAGAGAACTAGTAGGAAAAACTCACCATCCACTTCTAGGAAGTGCACTCACTGCCTTCCACTAAGTGTACTATTATTTCCTGTACATGTATTTTATGTTTTACTTATGATGTGTTCCAAATAGGTTAATTAAATAAAGAACAAGACAGCTGTGGTAGGCAGGATGGCTCACCAATCTATCCACGTCCTCATCCCAGAACCTGTTATATTACATAGCAAGGGAGTAAAGGTATCAGATGGAATTAAGGTTTCTCATCAGTTGACTTTATCAGAGAAAGATGATCTCTGGATTATCCTGGTGGTCCTTAAAAGTGGAAGGAGGTGGCAGAGGGCAGGTCAGAAAAATACATCAGTCTTTCCTCAAGATCTCCCTGGCTACTAAGGGATTGTTATAAATCAGGGACAATAATTTGACAAGTCTGGGTATTTAGTTTCTCCTATAACCTTTCCTTCTACTCTAGTAGAAACCAGATAAGGAATTTCAGCAACATTGTGAGGGAGAAGGCTCCCTAATAAAGCTGACAATGCCAAAAAGTAACTAATGCTGAGGGAGAAAGCCCAGCCACCAGAGGGGTGGAAAAAGCACCAACAGGGTCAAATACCACATACCACTTGCTAATCCCATTGCTTCTCCTCTGAACCCAAGTTTCCACCCAACTCCATGCCCTACGAAGGTGGGACTGTCTTAATTATCAGTGTTACAAAGCAAACAGTTATGAACAATAACCTTGAACAGACATCCTCTCTTGTAATGCTCACTCCAAGCCTTGAGGTAGATGCCATCTTCACTTAGAGTAGGTGAAACTGAGGCAAGAGGTACCAAGCAGTCTGTTTGAGGTCACCTAGCTACCAGGGAGAAAGGCATCCAGCTCCTTCCCCAGTGCTGATGCCTCAGCACCTCCCAGAGCCTCACAGCCAGAGGGTGTCCAAACTTAGGAAATGAATAAATGGAGTGGATCTGAGAAAAATGAAAGGATTAAATCCCTTTACATTGCATATAATAAGCACTTATTATATACTGATTTCCTTGGGGAGACAGGCTTTCCCTTCTGTTTCAGCAAGGAGACCACGCAAGTCAACTGTTTATAAATGAAGAGCCAGTAGGTATAGGAATTCCCACCTCTAGTCCTAAGCAGTTTCTCCTTTAGCCTCCTCCCCAGTTTCTGCTTTTTGTCATTGCAGAATCTGCTGTCTGCAGATTAAGAGGGGAAACTTCCCAGGTGACCCTGCAAACACTCTCATATCCTCCCCCCAGCCCAGCTGCTAGGTGTCTTGGCTCCCATGACAGAGAGTTGAGTCCAGAATTTCAAAGACCCAAGGAGGCACCAATAAAATTCAGGCTGTGAGCAAAACATCTGCTATTAGAGGTTAGGAGCCATGCTCAGATCAACAGGGTAAAAGCTAACCTGGGTACAGACACATTCTACCTACCTACTAAAACTCAGACGATGTGCTGGGGAACGGGGGACAGCACTGACACACATCACCAACTTAGAAAGATTTCTTACTCCTACTCTTACAATTACATCAAAGTGACATTAGAGTATTTTCCATGGAATGAACTATACAAGAGGGCAACTAAGAGAGTCATGATGCCAGGGGAAAAATTATTCAGGGAAAAGGCTGGCTGGGTGCTAAGCATTTAGGAGAAAAGACTGAAGGTTCAAGAGATGGTTCCTGCCCTCAGAGATGCCCTCCACCCACTCACAGGTCGGCCAGAACACGGTGAAATCAGGAGATCTATCAGTAAGTCCCAAAGACTCTTGAGGCTACGAAGAGGCATTAGGAGGTTTCATGGAGATTCTGTGGCTTAAATTGGGTCTCATTCCTTCATCCTCCCTCCAACTGATGTCAAGCCCCAGGCTAGACACTGGAGATAAAAGGTGAACAAAAAGCAAAGTTCCAGAAACTGTGGGCTGTAAGCTCCAAGCTTTCTCTGTAGTCACAGGACCTGGGAAGGACAGCTGGATTGAAAGAGCCATCATACACAGAAGACTGGGTGCAGAGCTTTGAGCCAGGGATTTAACATCTCAAAACCTTGGCTTTTTTTTAATCTACCCATAAAATTAAGCAAGACAAATAGCTAGTGTCTAAGTCCCTTCCATTTTAAGTTTCAAATGAGAAAAACAGTCTTTCACTACTAGCTACTTGAATTTTTTAATAACTCAAATGGAGACACTCAAAGCCTAGAATGTGAACTTGGTAGGAAGGGGAGGTGATAGAAGTTGATTTACAGTCAGAACTGCAGATAAATGAAGTCATTATGCAAACAGAAAACCACCTAAGTTAATTTTAACTGTGCCCCCTCCCCTTTTAACCCTTGCCTAAAAGACACTAAATCTAGGTCACCTGCTTCTCATGGGCAGTAGATTTATAAGCCCATTAAAAATACTTTTTATAATCACTCCATGCCAAAAAACTATGACCATTATCATAATGGTTTAAGTGCCTCCAGCAGTACAGCAGGATGTGTGTGTGTGTGTGTGTGTGTGTGGTGGTGGGGGGGGGGTTAGTTTATGAATACCTTAGTAAAACGTTCCATGAATACAGCATTTGGATACTCTTTACGAGTGCCCTGACTTTCCCCAGTAAAATCGGTTAACATTTAACTTGTGATGTGACCATCTCTGTCAATAGGATCAACTTAATGGCTTCCCCAATTCCTCTACTCTGTGGCTGTTCGCTCTCTCCTTCAAAATCCATCCCACAATCAAGCTGAACTACTGAGTTCTCAACCCTCCCTAGGCAGGCAACACAACCACCTTGGGAGATATCTTTTTTTAAATTTCAGATTAATCTGAGGGTACAATAAGGTTACAACATTTGCATTTGTTAGGTAGAGTCCCTGTTGTCCTTGTGTCCACCCCCAGAAGGTGTGCCACATACTCTTACACTGTGCCCAGTAAGAGAGGACATCCCAGTCCCCCTCCTTCCTCCCCTTCTCCCTTGGGAGACACTTTAAATACATTAAATACAAATCCTAGCCAGCACTCCCCACATCTCCAAGATTATGATTCAGTTGGTAGAATCAGGAAAGCAACATAAATTTAAGCCCCTCTCAATCTAGTTAAACAGCAGCTTAAAAATAATAATTTTAAGCACCTCAAATTCTGAGATATAGCCAGGGTTGAGAAATAGTAAGCTAAGATGTCCACCTTCCCCAGCAAATAATAAGTGGATATGGGGAAAAGAAAGGAGAAAAAAATCTGAGGGGTGAGAGTGGGAGAGGAGAGCAAGGAGGGGCTGTTAGAACCAGGGACCCCACCCAGACAGGCCGGCTATTTCTCCACTCTTACCATTCAACAGCCTGAGTAGAGGCAGCATGGACTGGCCAGATCTTCTGACCTTCCAGAGAAGCCAGAAATCCTGAGTTTTGGCCAAATGTCTGCATTTTTTGAAGTTGACATTCAGATTCTTTAAAAAAAAATCTGGGTGGGCCAAATAAAACATATCTGCACCCTCCTTTTACCAATTACCACTTGACTGAACTTGAGCTCGAGCTAGTAGGGAGCCTGGCAGAGAGGCGGAGGCAGAACGCAAGACCTGGAGTTCAGGGACTTCACCGTCTTACCCCCTCATTACAGCTGTTTGTTACAGTATCCTAATAGCTCAGCCACTCTCAACTTCACACAGTACCTGGTATTGTTCCCAATCAAATACCAACCTCTGATCAACTGAAGCGCTAGATTCTTGCTTCACTGCCCAGCATAAACTTTTGACTTAAGTCACCCCGACACCTGACTGCAAATCCTAGGAAATTGAAAGGGAATTTTAAAAGTCCCCAGGATATAGAAAGTTCAAGTGACTCACCCAAGGCCACAGTGACTGTTGATGTTAGGGTGACCAATTTCTTTCACTGGAAGCCACTATTTGGGAGATCCCCCTGGCAAAGTGGGACGATTGGTCACCGGGGCCGAAGAACAGAGCCACATTCTTACCTCCTGTGTATGCACTCTCATAATTTCATAATTCTTGATACATAATACATACATTTGTCTTCTAGCTGTGTGATTTGCTCCAGTTAAGATTCAAACTACTTGCAGGAAGAAACTCATGTCCTCTGTGGTGAAGTACTCAGTATTTGTTAGGAATAGTCCCTTGCAGCCCCCTGAACTGATAAAGATGCCTGCTGGTGGTATCCTTGAAAATTCTAGACATCGCTGCTGTGGGAATTCTCTGAAGAACCTGAAAATCTCAACCGCCCCCTTCTCCCAGCCTGCTTGCTCTTCCTCTAATGATTGCTTCGCCACTTTTAATTTTTGCTGAGACAAGATCTCTCTGTTACCCAGGCAAGAGTGTAGTGGCATTGTCATAGCTCACAGCAACCTCAAAGTCCTGGGCTCAACACATCCTCCTGCCTCAGCCTCCTGAGTAGCTAGGACTAAAGGCATGCACCACCACACCTAGCTAATTTTTTTATTTGTCGTCGGGACAGAGTCTTGCCCTTGGCTCAGGTTTGTCTCAAATTCTTGACCTCAAGCAATCCTCCTGCCTCTTCCTCCCAGCATACCAGATTACAGGCATGAGCCACCATGCCCAGTCAGCTTTATGCCTTCTTTAACGAGGCATGAGAAACACAAATGAATCCTGCTGCCGTGGATATCCTGCACAGTTATTCCCGTAGGAAATCCAACGAGCAACTTTCAGTGGCTTCATCTGTCTCTCCTTGGACCACAAAGTCTCCCTACTCTAATGAGGTTAGTGCCCATCATGAAAGGACACAGCATCAAGAGTGTTGTGAATACTCCAGGCAGAGATACACCTCAGAGAGCAGCTTCCAATCTGAGAAGGAAGTCAGCCTTTGCAGGCCTCTCTCAGAAGCCTGCTTTGAAATTATCCAAGGCGGCCAGAGCTGAACACAAGCGTTTCACATGGCTGGAGAAGCAGCCTAGTGTGGGAGAAAGGCACAGGAATTGGACCCACATTCAGATCGCAGCACTGACACAAACTGGCCCTGGGCCCCCTTTGGAAAGTTAACAGAAATGAACATCTAGTTTCTTCCTTGGCAGAACACTATCCTGCAAGGTTTTAACTTGCAAAGGGCCTAGTCTGGTGTCTGACCCTTGATGAGAGGTGGAGGCTACTGGCAAGTCCCATGACTGCTGAAGAACCACAGAGACCCCCCATGAGTCAGGTGGCAGGGCCTACCCTTCTGCCTCATCAAAACACAGAAGCTGCCTTTGCTGATCTAGTTTTATTCTGAAGCAGGTTGTGGTTTTCTGTCTGCTCTTCAGTTCCTTTTCATAGTTCTAAGCATATCTGTGAGAAACACAAAAAATGCAGGCAAGTGTCAGCAAAATGTCACCACAACTGATACAAAGGATCTCTCTTTCTGTCCATCAGTTTTGATGAAGACAAGCAGCTCTCCGTGGCCGAGCCAATTCCCAATACCGGCAAAGATCGATACTTCAGAGAATTCCCTGGGTCAGCACCTAAAAGTCTGAAATCCATTCTACTGAATTCATTATAACTCATAATAAATATTCCATCTCTCAAAGAAAAACTATACTTTGGTTCATTACATATAGCCATTCCCTTGTAGACCCTGTGTTTTAGCATTGTGACCAAAACAAGATCCCAAACCAGGAAAAAAAAAACCTTATATTTTACAACCTGTGTAAGATAAAACAAAGGAGATTTACGCATACCTGAGAAGCAACTCACACTGACCATTTTAAACTGAATGAATCTCTGATTCAAGAATTGACGTCTGTGCTATCCTTTGAGCATAAAACCTGTTGTGGCAGTTCTGACTTTTTACATAAGAAAGTTATGACCTTAGGTCAATAGATAGAATTACATTGCTCAAATTTATTCTTGGCAAGCTCTTTGGGGTATAATCCACTTTACAAGGATAAACAAGCAGCAGCTATCAAAATCTCACACATACTTACATGTAACACCCACCATGACCACCACCACTCACAGAATCAAGAATGTCCAGAACATTCCCAAATGACAATGTGTGCCAACAAACTCAAGAAAAAACCCAATAGTAAGGGCAGTGCCTGTGGCTCAAAGGAGTAGGGCGGGGCGCCGGCCCCATAAGCCGGAGGTGGTGGTGGGTTCAAACACAGCCCCGGCCAAAACCTGCAAAAAAAAAAAAAAAAAAAACCCAATAGTAACAGGAAGTGCTACATTCTAACCTCTGGCAAGAGAAATGGGCATTAGAAAGTAATCCTTGGGTGTGTAGTCTATGGAACAGTGAGGGTTGGCGTCAGGTACCTGGTTTGGTATTGTGCCAGAACACACAGCATAGTACTGCTGGAGGAAGAGGGCTCGTGGGTCTGGGTACTATTTTTACAACTTCCTGTGAAATGATTTCAAAATAAAGACTTACTTTTTAAGCATTACTTACTGGGTACCTTCCTGTTTGCTTAGGAAGATTTTTCAGGAGGCAGAAGCCCTGTCTCAGTCCAGGATGGGACCCATACCTAAACAGTTTGAAAAGGATCCCCAGATGATTCTGAAAATCCTCTCCTGCTCAGTGAGAACCACCAGCACAAATGACAATCATCACCAAAGACACGAGAGGCAAGATCGCCATACTTGGTCTTGGCTACCTGTGGAAGATGGATTTGAAGGGGGCAGGTTGGAGCACTGGAGCCCAGGAGCCCAGTAGGGAAGCTCACACAGATGATAGATTGGGGTGAAGACAGAGTGATAAAAGCCTCAACAGGGCAGTAGCAGTAACAGCAGGTGAAGAGACCAGGAGCTGGAAACATGTAAGAGGTCAAATGAGCAGCACAATGGACAATGGTTAACTGGAGGTAATAAAGGAGGGTTGTCTCAGATGACTACTAGCCTTCCAGCTTAGGCAGCCGAGGAGAAAGTGGCAGGAAAACACAGGTATTGGTCTGTGGGGGAGGAGGAAGACGGCTGCCCACAAGTTCTACAGGTAACAGGGCTTATACTGCTGATGGAACAGTCTTCTTTTTCTAGCGGGCTAAGTACACTCAGTCACATGAAGATGCACCAGCCCAGCACAGGAGGTGAGAAGGGCCAGCCACCATGCAGCCCTGACTGTGGCTCAGCCCTGCCCTGGTATGGTCATGTCCTATCAGATATTTGACCCCAAATACCTCCACTGGAGAAAGGTGTTTAGCTGAGCTGTTCCCCCAGGATCTGGGCTTCCTCCATTTCTGTAAGAATAACTCAACTCCAGAGGGTAGAGGGGAACACTCAGTAAGAAATCATACAGCTATTCATCTCACTTCACCATATCCTCCCTGTAAGAGGTAGTGTTCCAGAGCAAAAAGAATTCCATAGAATATATCATGGAAGCCTGTGAAGATCTCCTGATACATGCACAATAACTCTGTGCACACTGGTATACAGCATTTACCACCCACCAGTGAGGAATGTGGCTCGTGATTACCTGTGGAGGTTAGGAACTTTTATTTTTTGAGATAGAGTCTCACTATGTCACCCTTGGTAGAGTGCCATGGCATCACAGCTCACAGCAACCTCTAACTCTTGGGCTTAAGCGATTCTCTTGCCTCAGCCTCCCAAGGAGCTGGGACTACAGGCACCCACCACAACGCCCGGCTATTCTTTGGCTGTTGTCATTGTTGTTTGGCAGGCCCGGGCTGAATTCGAACCTGCCAGCTCCGGTGTATGTGGCTGGCATCCTAGCCTCTTGAGCTACAGGCGCTTAGTCAGGAACATTTTTTGATGATAGATTTGAGATACAATTTACACACACATACCATACAACTTACCCATTTAAAGCGCACACTGCAGGGATTTTTAGTATAGTCACAGAGTTGTGCAACTGTTACAATATTCAATTTCAGAACATTTCTCCCATCCAGGTCCTAACCAGGCCTGACCCTGCTCCACCTCTGACAGAGTGCACTGAGGGAAGTACGGCCACACACAGAACATTTCAGCCACCACTAATCCACTTTAGGGTCTGTACAGTTACTTCCACTCTGGATGTTTCATACAGGTGGAATCAGAACATGCGGTCTTGTGGGACAGGTTTCTTTCACATACCTTGTTTTCAAGGTTCAATGTTTCATATATATGATTATATATGTATATATCACCACTATCATTTTGGCTCAGGCCAAATACTCCATCCTATGACTATCTCACATTTTGTTGATTTATTCATCAATTGATGGCTATTATGAATAAAATTACTATAAATATTTTTGTACAACTTTTTGTATATGTTTTCATTTCCCTTAGATATATGTACACACGGAGTGAGATTGCTAGGTTGTATGGTAACTGTGTTTAACATTTTGAGGAACCATTAAAGTATTTTTCTATGGCAACCATACCATTTTATATTCCCACCATCAGTGTATGAAGGTTCCCAATTTCACCACATCCTTGACAACAGTTGTTATCTGTTTTTTTGATTGCAGCCACCCTAATAGGTATGAAGTAGTATCTCACTGTGGTTTTGATTCACATTTTCCTACTGACTGACAGTGGCCAGCCTCCTATCTTTTCATGTATTTACTAGCTATTTGTATTTCTTGTGGAGGGGAGTATCTATTGAAATCCTTTGCCCATTTTTAATTGGATTATTTGTCTTTGAGCTGTAAGAGTTATTTAAATATTCTAAATACAAGTCCTACATATGTGGCTTGTAAATATCTGCTCCTATTCTGTGGGTATGTTATGAATCTTATCATTTTCAATACATAATTGTGATACTTTTCGTTCCTAAAAACCTACTTTTTTAAGTTCCTTTTAAAAAAATGTATTTCTCAAAAGTGAAAGCATGAATTCTAATCAGGGCTTTTCTTACCCTGTAACTTGCCAAGGGCTGACCATGAGCAAAAGCTGTATCTAAGAATCCTTCAATTTCTCCGCTTTCCACTTCAGCACTGTTCTTATCCTCCCCTCACAAACACACATGCCCCGTCACTAACACGCACCGTGCTGCTATGACTAATCACACACATGTGGTGACCTTCTGAAACTTAAAACAGCAAGAATCTCTCAGCCTTTACTCTTTTATCAGAAAGATTATTCTCTGTACAAATCCTTCTCCATTTATGCTAAATTCTCACATTCATACCACGGGGAGCCTGGTATTTGCTGGGTCCAGTTCTCCATCTCCAGCTTTTATTAAAGTGGGCTGTGTTTTGTCCTTACTAATGGCTGGCAGATGCGGGAAAAGCTGGACAACAGGAACCCAGTCTTGGTAAAAGAATGCGGCTCATTCCCACCTGTCCTGCCACAGCCTTTGGCAAAACAAACCAATCAGCACCAACAGCTGCTGCTCCTAAGCCCGTGAACTGAGTAACACAAAGGTTCTGCCATGAACTAGAACCTGTCTGAAGCCATACAAGGTGTTAAGGAAAATCACAGCTGAAGAGGACCCCAGGGTAAACCAAAGGCCTTCTCTTCACAGGAAGCCTTCCCTGCCAAGTTTACCCCTGGGAACAGACAATGTAATTGCGAGGTAAACAGGTATGTGAAGATTTTAGCTTTTCTAGAATACAGCCTATATATCCATACTAACAAAGAGGTCAGTGCCAATATGCTTTGAGAGGTACTATTTTTTGTTTGTTTTAGGCAGTAATTTATAGCTTGGTATTTGAGTGCTCATAAATGCTAAACCGTGCAGAGAATGTAAGTGCACGTCCTGCCAGGTAGAAACAGCTAAGTCTCTAAAAACATACTATTTCAGGTTCTCATCTTTGGCCTCAAGTGGAAAGAGCAATTGAAGCACAGTAATAACACGACCATACCCAGAGCTCAATTCAGTATAGGACTTTAAACTGTTGATTCACAAACAGGGGCCACCCCAAGGTCATGATTCTCACTGTTTCAATCCATAATTCACAAGGAGAGCCGAGGTAAAGCCCTGGGACATGGGGACATGGAGCCCAGGTGTGTGTCCTACTGGCAGGAGAGAGAATGGGGTGGGAATTGGGGCCATGTTTTGTGTACCACTGATGGGTCAAAGTTTAAAGTTGTATTTGTTAAGGATATATATTTCTTAATTGATCAGAGGTCAGGAAGTTTTTTATTTAATTCATTGCCAATATTTGAAAAACAGGAAGATTTCATACAAAAAATCTTAGTTTCTGGCTTCTCCTGAAAACAGAACTATCTAGTACGCTGACTCCTTTTCCGATGAAGCGACCTTGGTTTGAGTGGAGAGTGGGGGTTGGCTCCCCTATGGCCCACAGAAGGACACGGGCTGCTTCATACACCTGTGCCATCTGACTACTCCCAGCTGCCAGGATTGAAGGACCATGTGCCCCAGGTCAGGACATGTCTGCTATATTTATACAGGTCCCAGAAACTGCGTGCTAGACACTGGGAGCTCGTATCAAATAATGACTACACGAACTCTACTAGGCCATCTGTCTACACTGGCGTGTTTCATTCTTAGCATCATTTTGAAATATTTGCTCCCTACTTTACATGTGAGGTTCAGAGAATACGCTAACTTCACTTCCAAAGCTCACACAGGTAATTGGTGACTATAGGATTTGAGTCCATAAGCAGTGGAGTATGGAAAAGCAGGTCAGGATATAGAGGAATTTCTGGTTTATTTACCAAAAATAAAAAAAGAAAGAAAGGATGAAAGGAAGGCCAAAAAGGCAATAGACTGATTGCAAACTGTGTCCAGTTTCCCAGGGAGTTTTGTTCCACACTTACAAACAGAAAGAACAGAGTTATGGCTTCTCTCTTCTGTAAAACTCAAAGAATCTTGCATTGAGGGAGCCAAGAGCTACCATGAAATATTTAAATGAGGTTAAATCTGCTTAGCGATTAGTGACTATGTTTCCACTAGACAACTTGGGAGGAGCAGTTTTAAGTTTAAAGATAACATGTCCTCCATTTGAGTTCACAAAGACAAAAGCCAGAGTGGGAAGTCACGCTACTTTCAAAGCAGGAACTCTTCCCCAAAGCCCAGAGCAGGACCAACAACAGTCAACACTCTCAAGCCACATGCCAGCAGGTTGGTAACTAAACAGATGACTGAACTGCCCACTTTAACACACAATAAGCGCTGGCATTTGGTTTGAAGAGGAATTAGGGCAGCTCTCAGAAGAGGTCAGAAGTCTGGTAAAGCTCTAAAAATGTCTTCATTATGTAAATATAAGGTTGTCCACGTTTATTGCTATTGGTGACACACAGACAGTAGGACAAAACTATTCATTCTTCTCTCTGGTCCCTAATATAAGGTCCTGGACCAGGCTTCTCAAAGGCAGAGGAAGCATCTTCTATGGTGACTATATATAGCAGGCATTATGGTATCTTCACATCCCCAGACCTCAAGGTAAGTAGCCAATAAAGGCTTCTTTTTCTGATATACATTTTCTTGGGAAGACCCACAGAAAGGTATAAAGCTAGACCATATACTGATCTACAGATACATATATAAATCACTTAGTATTAGAATTTATCAAAAATGACAGATCAGAACTTAGTCTTCTACATGGTCCGCAACAGGATGCCTCAGATTTGGCCACTACTGCTGCCCATGAAACAGGCTGAGCCTAGAATTTTACTCCTGACCATCACTGTTCCAGTGATTCACCTGGCGACCAGGCCATTTTACAGACTGAGTCAGGGTCCTAAGGAGCCTGCAGTTCTTATAAACTCCCAGGTGTTGCCAATAGTGTGTGCCATTGTGTGGCCCACCCTGGAGTGGCAAGACCCCAGGACCCCTGGCTGGGGCACATGACCACTTTTTTCCTTGCAGCCTCTACCATGCTTCTTCAGTTAGTGGAGTTCTTACCACAGAGGATGGAGCCTGCTGTGGCCCCTTTAGATTGCAAATTCCTAAGGCAACCACCTTGGTCTTTTATTCCATTCAACCTCTATCACCAGTTAACAAGAAGAGCCTGTAAGTTTGTCCTAAGGGGAAACTCTCACAAAGAAACCTCAGGCTTACTGATTATTATTATTACTTTTTGGATGTCACTAGACCCCTGTACCTCTAGGTGCCTTATATGGGTTTTGTCCTCAGAAACAGGTGTGTGTGTGTTCCTATATTTCTATCTTTGTTTTTTCAGGTCACACATTTACATTTCAAATCACTTTAGTTTTTCTAAATAACCCAGGCATTGAAACCTAATATTTTAGGGCCAAAGATTCCTATAGGAATCTGACAAATCTATGAATACTCTTCCCCAGCAAAATTCACAGACACTAAAGGTTATTAACATTTCAGGGGTTTCGTAGACTGGACCTGAATCTCTTTACAAAAGGAAGCTAGCTCCCTGCCTTCCAGAAGACGTAAAAATACAGGTTAACACTTTCTTTCTAAAATATGAATCCCATACCAGGTACCTGCCTCTGGAGACTTACAGCAGATCATGAAATGCCTGCCAGCAGAACCCATACTTTACCATAGAACAAGATGACATAAAATGACATATGAGTAAAACCGAAAATTTCAAGACACAGCCACAACCCTGGGAACAGTAAGTAAATGCCACAACTCCCATGGCTCTGGCCCACATTTACTGAAAATCATGCGAGAGTGTTGGACTTATACTGGTTAACCACAGGGAGCCTGCAGGACAGGGGGTGGAGAAGCAAGAGAGAAAAACTAATTAAAAAGCAAACAGGGAAAAATTAGCTTGGAAAGGGCTCACTGAGTGCTAAGGTGAAAAACAAACGCAAAGATTTGGCAGAATCCAAAAAGAACATGATCAGAATGAGCAATGAGGCCACAGCCAACTCCGGGCTACAGTGAGAGTGAGCAGCAGCCAGTGACATGTGGGGGATGAAGAAAGCTCTCGGGACCAGAGCGGAGCACACAGCCTGGAGGGAAGGCAAGGCAGGGATGCCGGGAGGCAGGTCCTGCTACAGAAAGCAGAAGCTCTCAGGACGCAGAAAATCCAGGCCAGTGTGACCCAAGGCCTTCTTAAGGAAAAAGAGACCAGTTAGAGACGGGGGACAATGAGCTGGCTAAGCCACTACAAATCAGCTCCCAGCTACAGCCTAAAGGCTTCTGGTGTGCAGAGAGGATTTACTGGCACTTGTGGGACACGCACACCCAGCTCACCATGGGGCTGTCCTGCCCCGGTCCATCAGTGCAGGAAACAAGACAGAGACCCACCCTACATTCCTTTCATCTGAGCATTTATGGTACAGACAGGGCATTTCATGTGGTTGGAGGGGCACAGGAAAGAGAAAAATGAACAAGTGTGCCCAAGCACATACATCACTTTGAAACCAGAGGTGCGTTTGGAAATTCAGTCTCCAAAAACAAAAGGCTGGGCAGAATCGGGATTCTATGGAAGAGCATGAAGCTGTACTTCCCTGGTACACCTCATCTATTTCCCACTGGCTGTGACTCTGGGCATCCTCCAGCCCCCAGCAGGGGGACCTGCGCTGCTCCTGTTGCTTTCATGAAAAGACAATGACCCAGCAACAGCCCAGGGACTGTGGCATTACCCAGGTAGTAACAAAGGAGCTTTCTCTTATTAGAGCTTACACTACGCCAGGCTCCACTTAGAGTCCTTTACTCATACGAACTCAGCTATTCCTTTCAATAACCGAGAGTGGGGAGTGGTCTCTCTGCACAGAAGGAAACAAGTCAAGAAAGGAACTTGCTTGCCCCAAGTCTCATCTCCAATAAGAGGAAGGGGCAAGATTTGAAATTCGAACATTCCCATTTTACTGTTAGTGAGCCAGTCTTTCTCATGGCACACTTTGGTCAAAATAAGTAATGAAAGCTCCATTTACTAAGTAGGTCCAAACAACTTGGTTGTAGTTAAGACGTATCTGACAGATGTCCCTGAGTTTTCCTCAAAATTTTAAAATATGCCAATGCCAGCCCTATGACTTTGCTGTGGCACCCCAGGGCACCTCAGAACACAGTTTAGAAGTCACAGAACTCTATTGTCCTGGCCTCTTCACTCTGAGAAAAAAGCATCCGGGTGCAATAATTGAATTTTCTATTCCTTGAAGTGGATCAGTATCCAGCATGAGAAAGAGAAAAGACTGCTAACGACTTCCTTTTCACTAGCAAAAATGCCTGGGCCCCTAATTCTCACAGCAGGTTTTTCCACTTGGCCCTATGGACTCCTCCAGCCTTGCCTCCTGCCTCTGCTACCCCTACAGTAAATAATCCAGAACCAGCTAGTCAGGGCCTTTTGCCCAGCTCAGGCACCTGCTACACGTGCTCTCTCCTTACCTTCTCTCTGCCATTTCCTGCTCCCAACTTCTGGGCCGCTGAGCTCCTCCTTGGTGAAGCTGCTCCACCCACACAGAACGGCTTCACCACTCCTGCGCCTCTGTGTTCACAGCCCCCGGTGCACACTAGCCCCTTAGGGCTACCCACATCCTCTCCTTACTGGCCACCTATGTATCCACCTTCCCCATCCCATTACTTAGAAACTTCTACAGGGCAAGGCTGGTCTCTAACTCTTGTTGGTGGCTTCCTCAGAGACTGGAGAGTAAATGGCACACAGTCTTCCAGAAGTTTTATTTAATGAAGAATGAAACAAGAGACTGTGGGGTTGTTTAAGGGGGGGCCACATGAAGCAGTGATGGGATGAATGAATAAAAGAAAGGATGTGGCTGGCTGACTACATTGATGGTCCCAATTAAGAGTCTCCCTGTATCCACACCCTTTGTGATGAGACTGCAGAAATCCCTGTCAAGAAGAATCTCTATCTTTCCGCCTTGAATCTGGGCCAGCCTTGTACCGTGCTATGGTGTGTAGAATGCAGGAGCTGCAGTATGCAGTTCCCAGCCTGTACCTCAAAAGATATTGCAGGTTTCCGCTTATCTTCTTAGAACCATAACTGACCTGGGCTAGACTAACACAGAATGGCAGACAGTGTGCAAAAGAGCCCAGCAGAGGCCATCCTAGACCAGACCCAGCCAGCAACCCCTGAAGTGCAGGAAAGCCCAGCCAAGATTAGCAGCCTTACCTGCTTCCCCAGTCACAGGAGTGAACCCGACTAAGACCAAAAGAACCACCCAACTGACCTATGGACTCACAAACATCGATAAAGACTATTTTAAGCCTAAATTTGGAGAGCGCGTGTCATGTGGTTTCCTCCATATCATATAACTGATATGAGGAAATGGTCTAGTGTATGACAGTGAAATTCCCATCTTTGCTACACTGAGAACCACAGTTCAACATGGTGTTGCAACAAGTGTGATCTGTGAGGGATCTGAACAAAGTATGCGTGAATTTCTTAAGTCACTTAGTTGACTTGGTCTGAATCCATCATCGCTCTCATCTACACTACCACCACCACTCATGCACTTCAGTAAGCTTTTCTTAAGGAGGAAGGTGGACCGAGAATTTGTCCAGGACTAAGAATTTGATTTTCACCTCTCGTCACACCTCACCACAGCCTACACTAACAATTACAGCAAGCGTTTAATTTTTTGTTTGTTTTTGCAGTTTTTGGCTGGGTTTGAACCCACCACTTCCAGTATATGGGGCCAGTGCCCTACTCCTTGAGCCACAGGCACTGCCCTATGAGCATTTATTAACCACCAATCTTATTCACCCTATATGTACATCACCTGTCCTGTAAACCAGCTCTCAGGGAGTCTCCACTTTTAGTGATGATGTCAAGTCCATGGGGAAAGGGCAAGGCTTATAAACAGCTATAAAAGTTATAATCCATTTTTTCCTTCAATTCTTCATATTTTTCCCCATGTAGTCGACAAAAATGCCTAGTACTGCACTCAGCATTCAGTACAGAAGATGTGGTCTTCTGCCCTCAGGGAACTCATCTGGTGAAAGGAAAAGACTCTCTTCTCTCAGCAGGAGACCAAGTTGAGAGCCCAGCCTGATCCTCACTATAAAACTCATAACCCACAGCAGGTGGTGAGACCCAGGGCTTGCCTTCTAAAATGAAAAAGTCCAGGTAACCAAACCAACCTTGGTCACAGCCTGGTATCTGAAGAAACATCCAAACCCAATAATATTTCTGGAATGCAGGACCTTAATGAACACTCTTACTGAGAGTGATTGCTGTGCTGGTTGCCAATGCACTGTCTTTCCTTGAAGTATTTCTTTCTGTGGATGGATTTCAGTTCAGTGTGCAGCTACTCACACTTACTTTCTCATGTCTAGTAAATTATTAAGGCCTGTGAGCCTCAGTTTCACATATATAAAAACGGAGATCCAAAAGAAATAATGTAATGTCAAAGTCCAAAGTTCTGGTCCCTGATAAGTGTGCAAGAAAGCTTTCTTTCCCATCAGACCACCCACATCCCCTCTACTCAATACAGAAGCACATCTGTAAAAAAGGCAATAACATCAAGTTCTGAAAGTGATTTCCAGAAAACTACAACTACATTTACCCAACTACCTGCTGGATGCCTAAGGATCCTACACCAGCCTCCTGGTACTTTTCCTAAAAGTGATACCAACAACCTCTTTATACCATGTACAATCCTAAGAAGTAGCTAATGAGGCTAGAAACCTAGAGCCTCCAGAAACAGCATCCCATTGTCCTGCTGAAAACTGTCTTCTGCCAAGCCCATCAGAGCTTTATTTGCTGGCAAAAAGCAAGACCCGTCACATGGCCTTCAGCTGTTAAGCACAGCAGTAGTCTCATCTCCCTCCCTAACTACCACCTCCTCATTCGCTGGGCCCGAGAAACCACAAGGATCACCCCTAGATCAAGGGCAGGAATGGCAAAAATAGCAGCAAAAAAATGATGCCAGGGCAGCGCCTGTGGCTCAAGGAGTAGGGCGCCAGCCCCATATGCCAGAGGTGGTGGGTTCAAACCCATCTCTGGTCAAAAACTGCAAAAAAAAAAAAAAAAATGCCAAA
>NW_003852475.1:2281160-2340347 GCF_000181295.1 Otolemur garnettii | reverse complement strand
AAAAAAAAAAAAAAAATGCCAAATTCATCTTCATTAATCACCTTCCTATGTCGGGTGTGAACTGTCTCAGGAACACAGCGGGAGGATGAATCACTTTTCCCACTTACATAAGGAGACCTAGGTCTCTTTAGCTTGCTCTCCATGCACTATTTCTTAATCCTAGTCAAGCTCTCATTTTTCTTCAGAATTTTCACGTGAATTTTGTAGATCATGAAAATGCTTCGACTAACAGAAAAACCTGATGTCCATGGTAAGGAAGAAATGCTGTGTTTGGGCTTTCAGCGGTCACACGGCTCTAAGCTACACCACTTTTATTCTTTACAATCACTCGATCCTGGAGCATGTTGGATCACAACACGGGAATTTCCCACTCAGAACCTGAAAATCAAGTCTCACAGGACCACAACTGGAAGAACCTTCAAACTTATCTGACTTTCACCCTCTGTGCAGAACTATAAATGTCTAGGTTTAGTTCTAATCAGCTGCCTCAAATTAAGGTGGCCTTATATGGACACTGTTCCTTATTTCTGCTGATCTTACTGTAACAAACCAAACATATGTTAAGAACAGAGTATTAATTCAGTACAAGATACCAACTTCAGTTTCTTTTATAAAACAGCTAAAAGGTGGTAGAATCTATTGGAACACATCAGCTTTCTTGAAAACTGAATGCCTTTCTAAGGCCACCATCGAAAACCAGTGGAGATAAAATCGATTACAAGCATAATCAAATCCTTCCAAATCAAATACAAGGATGGGATCAAAACCACCACCCGATACCACTACACACCCACCAGAATAGCTCAGGTGAAAATGATAAACACCAAGTGTGCAGAGGACATTAGGATGGGAAGCTGTCATATGCTTCTGGCAAAAGTAGAAACTGGTACAACCAGTTAGAGAAATTGGCAGTCTCTCATAAAGCTGGCCGCGGGTACCCCTGTGATCCCCACACCCCACATCTAGATATATACTTACTACAGGGTGGATATAGTTTGTCTGCGAAAACTCATATGGATGTTTAATTGCCATGCAGTGGTGCTGGGAGGTGGGATCTGGTGGGAGGTGTTTGGGTCGTGGGGGCATATCCCTCACAAATGGAATGAAAGCTGTCTCTAGGGAGCGAGTTCTCATTCTCCTGGGAATAAATGACTTTCCTTAAGAATGGGTTGTTATGAGTCAAGGTTCCCTCTCATATTTGGTTTCTTTTTGCATGTGCCTGTTCCCCTTCTGCTTTTCTGTCATGTCTTTTGTACAAACGATAGTCCTGGGGAACCTCAGTTCCTGCTTGTTTCAGGCCACATGTCATATCCCACACCTGGAGTGGAAATCTCTCCTTGAGTTCAATCCTATCCCCAGATCACTCGTATAGGGTACTATGGGGGGTAGGGAGTGGGGGAGAATCTCCTGTGGACTTAATCCCCAGGGATTCCACATGTAGGCTCTGTCTGTGGGTCACTGAGCTCCCTTGTACCCAGTTTCTATGCAGTCCTCCCGCCCATCTTAACTTTTTTGGCTTCTGGTGTTCCCCCACTGTCTCATTGTGCCATTGCAATGTTTCTGGGTGGGATGATACAGATGGAGATGGCTAGAGACTCCTCTCCCAGGCTTTCCCAGAGTGGCTGATAAGGCATCTCTAGTTTGGGTGGCGCCTGTGGCTCAGTGGGTAAGGCACCGGCCCAATATACTGAGGGCAGTGGGTTCAAACCCAGCCCCAGCCAAACTGCAACAACAACAACATAGCTGGGCATTGCAGTGGGCGCCTGTGGTCCCAGCTACTCGGGAAGCTGAGGCAAGAGAATTGCCTACGCCCAGGATTTGGAGGTTGCTGTGAGCTTTATGACACCATGGCACTCTACCAAGGGCAATAAATTAAGACTTTGTTTGTACAAAAAAAAAAAAAAAAAGATGTCTCTAGTTCACCATTGTGAAGCCTTTCTCCTTTGCCATGTCTTGACATAGCTCATGGCCCTCCCCAGAAGCCAAGCAGATGCCAGTACCATACTCTGAATTTCAGCCACCAAAACTCTGAGCTAAGTAGCAATACAAAATGGATTAAGACAACACTCAACTATAATGTATACCTACGTTCAACATACACTAGAATTTTTTTGAAGCTCTAATCACACGAGCCCAAGATGGAAACTATCCAAACGCCTATCTATGGTAGAACAGATCAATACATTATAGAATGTGCACACAATGGAATACCATACAGCATAATGATTTACAACTATAAGCAATAGTATGGATGAATTTCACAAACATAATATTGAGCAAAAGCAGCTAAACAAAAAATAATCCACACTGTAAAGTGCAGAAACAGACCAAGCAAATCTATGCTGTTAGAAGTCAGGATGAAAGGTGGTGGGATAGTGGCTGGAAAAGAGGAAATGAGGGGGCTCTGAAGGGCTGGCAACATTCTGTCTGTCCATCTAGTGGTCACGTGGGTGTGTCCATCTTGTGGGAATCTATCAAGCTGTATACTTGTGATGTGTACTTTTCTGCATGTAGATGTCAGTAACAAGCTAAAAATAAAATCAAGGGTACTGGTTTGCTTAAGTCACCTCAATGACTGGTTTGTTGGCTGTTAGGTTGTAACATAAGAAATATGGATTTGTCATTCCTCAACCCACCCTCTGTTCCTGACTCAAGAGCCCCTAGAACCTGTATCATTTCCTAAGTGATCAGGTGATAGAAGCCATCTTCTGTTGCACTATTTGGTCTTAATCCCCAGTTCTCCTGACAAGAGCTCTAAGACCCTGGAAATCTCCAGAGTTGTAAGAGTGTCTTTTGCTACAGTAATGAGATGACTATTGGTAGAGGTACTTAGCTTTAGGAGAAGGGCTGGTCACTAATTGGTAGAGGTACTTAGCTTTACGAGAGGGGCTGGTCACTACAAAGACCAATGCATGACCAGAGAGTTAGAATTTTCAGCCCCACACCTCAACTTCTGGGGAGCAAAGAGGGAATGAACTATGCTATAGAGCAGGCATCCTCAAACTATGGCCCGCAGGCCACATGCAGCCTGCCTAGAACATTTATCCAGTCCGCCAGGTGTTTTTGCCATGGCTGCCTATCCTGCTTAGTAGCCAACTCATCCTGGGGCCTGTAGTCCGGCCCTCCAACGGTCTGAGGGATAGTGAACTGGCCGCCTGTTTAAAAAGTTTGAGGACCCCTGCTATAGAGTATGGATATCCCAAATGTATTGATAACCAATGGCCAATGATTTGTTGAATCATGCTAATGTAATGAAGCTTCCATAAAACCCTATATGACAGTGTTCAAGAACTTCCAAGTTGGTGAACACACCCCTGGACCAAGAGTGTAGCAACATCCCAAACTTGGCAGGGAGAAGGGTGCACGCAGCACCCTTCTGGACCTTGCCAAGTCTACCTCTTCCTCTGACTATGCATTTGTATCCTTGGTAATATCCTTTATAACCAATAAATGTTAAGTAACAGATGTTTCCTTAAGTTTTGTGACCCACTATAGGAAATTATCAAACTTGAGGGGGTTGTCGAAACCCCCAGTTTATAGCCAGGTGGCCGGAGGTACAGATGACAACATGAGACTTGTGAGTGGTATCTGAAGTGGAGTCAGTCTTGTGGGAGAGCCCTTAACCTTGTGAGGTATATGCTAACTCCAGAGTGTCAGAGTTGAATAGTGGGACACCCAGCTGGTATCTGGAGGGTTGGAGAACTGGTTGCTGTGGGGAAAACCCCCACACATTTGGTGTCAAGTATTGAGAGTCAAGAAAATGTTTTTTCTTTTATGGGTCATCTAATCTCTTGGTGACAGCTACCCTAGAAGGGTTAACTGACTAGTTAGCTCAGGCACCAGCTGCTTTTGCAGCTTCAGGTACATTCTTTTACCCTTTGTACCTGCTTCACTTATTAAAAAAAAAAGAAAAGATAGATAAAATGTTGGCTTAGGTCTCCTTAGCTCCAATTCTTAACAACTCTAAGCTCACCCTTCTCAATCCCTCCCCATTCTTGGCCTTCGGGGTATGGATCAGAATCACAGTTAGAATCTGGCCAGGAGGAGGTTTAGGGCCCAGCCCAGACCCGAGAGAGCACCTGACACTGACCCTCTTCACCTCACAATGCAGGACTTAAAAGGGGGACTCCCAAGTCTCACTCCCCTGGATCTGTTCAGTACTTTCCAATTCCAGCCCAGTGACTAAGTAGACACCACAGCACTTCACCACCTGGGCCACCTGTTTATTGACCTGCAAATTGAGTCCAGTAGTTCAAAGCGTTACCAGCCTATCCTTTGGCTGGCTGGCTTTCTTCTAAGAAAATGAGGTGAGGGCATATGCAAAGTGATGCTTTTATATAAGTCAGCGAAGACTTCTTGCAGAAAAAAATGGAAATATCTAAAATGCCTGTGTAGACCTGGCTCTTCCAAAGAGCAAAACAGCGTCTCAATGTCAAGAAGATGGGCTATCTTCCCCACATGCATCAACTTCAGCAGATCAGCATTCTACATCCAGTGGAGCTCAGCATTTATGCTGGTTCATTTACCATGATCACTCAGGATGACATGCAAGTCTCAAGGTCTTATTGACATCTTCCCTCCTTCTGGAAGATAATAGTTTGATACACTGGAAGTGAATAATAAAAGGAATATTTCTGAAGAAGTGCAATAATATGATGGAGAAGTGGGATCAGACTGGAAACCCATTTCTTCCCCATGATGTCCTGTGGAAAACTACATCCTTGATTGCTGAGCAGTTGCAGATGCTCTGACTTAACATTCTCCCAAAGCAGGGCAAGAGGCAGCCCCGGAATTCGGTTCAACATTTTAAGGGAACTTATATTGTTATAAAAATATGCCATTTCCATACACAACCTATCTGCTCATCTCCCCACCACCACACCCAAACAACAACAACAAAAAGGTTGCACGGAGGAGGAACACAAGTGACTTCTGGTGACACAAGCATACCACCTCCCTCCAAGCTCAGGAAACACCACCAGGTAACCCTGCTCTTAGAGCACTTTGGAAAAACTGATGCTGACCACAACAATGAGGCCATTCCTTAGGCTCCTCTTTGTTATTTAATTTGATTTTCCCCAGAGGCTAAGAACAAGACTAGGTTTTATTAAAACTAAAAATAATTTTTTAAGAAGTTCATCCACGAAAGGCTGAATAGATATATCAGGTAGAGTTATGTTTATTAATTTTTTTGGCTTCTCCTGGACAGTTCGTGACTTGCCTAGGCTATGGCTGAGGCCCCACGTCAACCCTATTCCCTTTGACCAGTGGTTCTCAACCTTCCTAATGCCGTGGCCCTTTAACACAGTTCCTGTGGATCACAACCCACAGGTTAAGAACTGTTGCCTCAGATGTTTCATAGAGAAGTAATGTAAGTTCTTCCTTATCTTGTATCCCTAAAAGGGATAGAGGTCAAGGTTTCTGGTGTATCTTTGTACCTATGTTATTTATATTATAAGTACTAGAGTAAATAAATGAATCTTTTTTACCCTCTGGGGGTAAAAACATATCTAGTCTCTGGTTCTCAGATATTCTACTTAAAATGTTCCTGAATAGCTATCAGCTGCCCTCTAACCTGCTGCAGCTGGGCACCAGAGCCCTGAGCAGTTAGCATGGTCAGTGTTTTTTCTGAGTGTGGTACATACAATATACAAACTCATTTTAATCTAATAGTTAAAAGTTTTTATCTTAAATGGGTAAACACATCAATACGTTGAGACATATTGTCAATTAAGAGTGAGACTCAATTAAAATGAGTTAATGTAGAATAAATCTGAGTCAAATATATTAAGTATGTCCAGGTGGAAACACAAATGTGGTAAAAAATTATGTTTGAAGTTTGGAAAATACTAGACTGTTTTCAGACGGTAACAACCAAAGTTCATCTGAGAGGTGGAATAGAAAGTTCTGCTTCTGAGGGCAGTCTCGCTGTATCCTTGGGGATCTTTCACTATCTTCCCTAGACAGGTCTCTCTAGAAAGACAGGCAATGAAGCCGATAGTGCCAGTGACAGCGTGACAAATGAGAAATCATTCAGAAAGATTTCATAAGATCTTTTTACCTTCAGATAAGGTGTGACTGTGAGCTGAGAATCACAGATCTTTGAGTTATGACTCACAAACCAACAGGGCAGTAGAGACAAGCTAGTCCTTCTCCTTAGAGCCTTCCTGAGCAGTGGAAAGTCATCTTGCCAAGACTGTGGCCTTCTGCAGTCAGCTTTGGTGGCAGGTAGGAGGCAGAAGATGGCAAAAGCTCAGCTATACATACCACAGCAGCTTGATGTCTGCCCTCAACACCACCTGTGCCAGACCCCCAGGAAGGCAGGGCTTTCCAAGGACAGGATTTCCTGCTAAGCCCTTAAAATCTCTCCTGAGCCTAGCAGAAGAAAATGATCAACAGCTCTGGTAAAGAACTGTCTTTTTAAAAAAACTTTGAATATCATGGAGTTTGCCGTGAGCCTTGAGAAATAAAGCCCAATCTGAAGGCTCAAACATGAAAGTCTTACTGGCCTGGAGGACAATAGCTATGCATGGTAACCTCAGATGGCCATGTTAGGTTTCCTGGAGAAAAAGATCTATTTCTTCACCTTACATACCATTTCTGAAGAAGTGGCTCCTGTGATAAGCAAAAGCCTTCTAAAGAAGGCTGCTTTGTGACCCAGTACCTGGATATGCTACCTTACCTGGCACAGGGGCATGAGGGTTGCAGATGGAAGTAGCTGATCAGCTGACTTTAAGATAATTACCCTGGATTCTCTAGGTGGGACCAAATGTAATCACAAGGTCATTAAATGTGGAAGAGGGAAGCCGAAGTATCACTGTCTAAAAAGAGTCAATGAAGACTGGCTTGAAGACGGAGGAGCTGTAAGTGCCAGAGCATGGATAGCCGAGAAGCTGGGAGAGGAGAGGAAGGTTGCCAGGTTCTCCCCTAGAGGCCCCAGAAAGGAACACAGCCCTGACACCTCATCAGCCCAGTGAGAATCTGTATCAGCTCCTGTTGCTACCCTAACAAATGACCATTAATTTCATACCTTAAAACAATAAAAATCTATCTTCTCACAGGTCTAGAGCCCAGAAGTTCAAAAATCAGTATCACTGGGCAGTGCTCCTTGCAGGGGCCCTGGGAAACAATCCATTCCCGGCCCCTCCCAGCTTCTAGTGACTACCTGTATTCTTTGGCTTATGGCCACATCACTCCAATTCCCGCCTCCTCCATGGTCACACTGCCTTCTTTTCTGTCCCTATGTAATCTTCCACTGCCTAGGAGAGGAGCAGCTGTGGTAGCATGTGAGGCCCATCGTGATAATCCAAAATCTCCCTATGTCATGATGCTTAGCTTAATTACATCTGCAAAGACACTTCTTTCATAAAAGGTAGCAGTCACAGATCTGTGTAGGACATTATTCAGCCTACTATAGAACTGCAGATTTCTGACCTTTAGAAACAAGAGATAACAAATGTGTTGTTTTAAGCCACTAAATGTAACAATCCATCATAGCAGTAATAGGAAATTAACACACTCCCTGTCTCCCAGGTGTGTGCTGCAGATCAGAAGGCCATCAACATCTGGGGAACCTATATATCCATGGGGGACCACTTTTCCCACCAGCATACTTGACATGATGGGATGCTGAGATTTGGCAGAAGTGGCCAACCAAAGCTTCAGAAATCACCTTTCTCTTTCCTCTCACCTACCACAAGTTTGTTTTTTCAGATGGTCTCACTTTGTCACCTGGGTAGAGTGCCAAGGTGTTAGCTCACAACTCCTGGGTTTGAGCAATCCTCCTGCCCCCAGCCTCTGGGCAGCTGGGAGTTCAGGCACCAGCCATGATGCCCAGATAGTTTTTTTTATACTTTTAGTAGAGATGGGGGGTCTCGCTTTGCTCAGGCTGATCTTGAACTCCTGAGTTCAAGCAATCCACCCACCTCAGACTCCCAGAGCTAGGATTATAGGTGTGAGCCACAGCACTCATTCTGCCACAAGTTTCTTAAATAATTTGTATGGAAATTCATAAAGCAAAGCCTAGGGAAAAAACGAACTGACATACATTTCAGAGAATTCCTCTTAATAATAGAGTACACTCCATTCACAAATGTCAAAGAGCTTTGCTCACAGAGCCAATAATCCTTACCACAAATATAAGGCAATGTAAAAACTTAAGGACCATATTCTTCAATTAAGAATAACCTCTTTGGTGGCTGTCCTAGCATTCCAATGGCACAACATCTACACTTTGAAGTGCCTGCTAATCACTATTCTTTCTCTGGGCATGTTATACTGCGGGTTTTCTACCATCTCTTAAGGATTTCTATTTGTAGAACTGCTCCTCTTTACTGATTTGCCTTGAGGACACTGCGGCAATTCCCCTGCTGACTTCTCTCTTAGAACTTGCCATGCCAAGACTCCCCAGGCTCTGTACTGGGACCTTCTCAATCTGTATTCTCTCTCGCCTACTGAGTGCATCCTGCCACATTTCAAATACCATCTATAAGCAGAGGCTCTCATATTCATGTACCTACCCAAGTGAGCTCTAGATCTAAATATCCAAATGCCAACTCACCAGCTCCCCTTCAATGCATAGTGCATACCCCCAACTTAGCAGCCCCAAACAGCAGCTGCTTTCACAGATACACATTCCAGCTCAGTAAATGGCATCCCCGCCCTCCCTCCCAGAGGCTCCCACAAAACCTTCAGCCCTCCTGCCCACATTCTGTTTGTACCTTCCACCCTCATATCTAATCCATCACTATTAGCTCTGCCTCAAATTGTATCCCAAATCTATTTTCACATCTTTACTCTTCCCATCCTACTCCAGACAGCCAAATTACCTCCCACCCCAATCACAGTATAACAGTCTTCCTATCTGCTCACCTTTGTCCACACCCGGCCTTTCCCCTATACAGGGCCATCAACCATCTTTCTCAAGTATAAAGGAAATGTCACTCCCAGGTGTAAAACTATGGGGAGCTTCAAGCTACCCTCAAACTCCAAAGTGGACCACAACCTGCATGCTCTGGCCACTGCCCACCTGGGACCTGTCTTCCTTCCATAAGAACACGCACATGCTATGGCTGCCCGTCTTTTCTGAAACATGCTGAGGTTTGCTCCTCACACAGCCTCTACCCTTGCCATCCTTTCTGCTGTGAACACTCTTCCTTATCACTGTGGCCTCCAGAAACCTCACTCACACTCTTTCATATTGCTTGACTTTGTCTTTTCAGAATGCTTAGGAACATATGACATGGTCTTAATTTAAGGTGACCAGATTTTAACATTGTTAAAGCAGGACACCATTGAGGGGGGATGGGGCCTGACAACAATGCAAACTTTGATAAGCAGTTCTCCATAATCAGTTCTCAACAATTATTTGTTATTATTAAAGTTTAACATTTTAAAATTAACAAAAATAATATAAAACATATATCCTGGCAAAATATCCACATGGCAGACAAAAACCATATATTCCCTTCCTGTTCTCCTATGTTCCCTAGCTTGTCATGCATTCTTTCCAAAAATCGGGGCTTTTTTAAAACGCAGCAGGACACAGGACAAATTGTTAAAAATCAGGACTGTTCAGCCAAAAGCAGGAGGTCTGGTCACCTTACTCTGGGTGGGGGGGTTGCTACTTGTTTGTTCCAGACAGTTTGGCTCCTTCGGAGCTAATTGTCCTTGCCTAGAAGTAAGGGAGGGAGCCAGTCTCCTTCTGATACCTTGCCCAGGAGGGGAGTAGGGAGTTTACATTAGCCTTTTCATTTCCAAATGAAGTCACATTAACCTCTTCATTCCCAAATGGAATTACATTAACCTTTTCAGCAGCTGAAACTGGTATATTCCCTTCCCATTCTCCCACTGTTCCCTAGCTTGTCATGCATTCTTTCCAAAACTAGAGACTTTTTTAAAACTCTGCAGGTCATGGGACAAATTGTTAAAAATCAGGACTGTCCCGCCAAAAGTGGGACATCTGGTCACCTTATCTTAATTATTTGTTGATGCGGTGAGATCCTTTCTCCTCCAGCAGAATATATGCTCGCCAAGAGCAGGGCACTTCCCACAGCATCCCCAGTGACCAGCACTCCTCAGGAGCTCAACAAATACCTGTTTGGTTGTTTTGTTTTTTGAGACAGAGTCTCACTATGTCACCCTGGAGCTGCCATGGAGTCACAGCTCACAGCAACCTCACACTCTTGGGGCTTAAGCAATTCTATTGCCTCAGCCTCTCAAGAAGCTGGGACCACAGACACCCACCATAACACCTGGCTATTTTTCTGTTGCAGTTGTCATTATTGCCTAGCTGGCCCAGGTTGGCTTTGAACCTGCCAGCCTCAGTGTATGTGGCTGGCACTGTAACCACTGTGCTATGGGTGCCAAGCAAATACCTGTTGACAAGCTGAGTGGCTTTAAAATCCAAGAGCAGTATCAAGTCTTCTTAAAGGGTATCATTTTTGTTGGTCTCTTTCGATTCAAGAAGTACTGATTTTCTGAATTCCAAAAGGAAATGCACAAAGAGCTCTTCCAAACTTGGGCACTGCACATCATTCTCACTCCTCCTGGAGTCGCTCGTCTCTCTTCATACGTGCCTGATTGTCGCCTCTCTACCAACTGACCAGCTCCCTTATCTTCTTTTCTATCTTGTTTCTGCTCCTTCCTAGCTCTGGCTTGGAGAATCAACCGCCATATAACTACCAAATTTTCTGTTGAATCTCTTAATATGACTTCCTGAGATAGAATCTCACTGGCCCAGAAAAATGGAGATAAAGGCACTTACACAGAAATTAGAATTTCTAGTATGGAGATGAAGAAATCCTCCCAACAATAGTGAGGCCCAATACATATCCATTCATTCTCCTTTCTAGATGGGTACATGACTATACCAATCCTCCCAGAGGGAGGGGCAGCCGTCAAATGCCATACATGGTAGGAATCCCCACAGTGTGTGAAATGAGTGCTAGCATGAATAAGAACCAAGATTTGGAGAGAAAAGAATCTCCATGTAAACAGCATGACTAAGAAAAATTATACAGTGAAGAGACAAATGTGATCCTTGTATAAGTACCAGTAGAAAGCATTGCTGTTAAATGAAATGCTTCCGCTTGGCCCTGCAGGACAACTCCAATTTGCACCAGCTAGTTTAAATACATTGGAGGGATTTACTCCCATCAGATCAAATTCCTAAGACATGCCTGCAAAGGAACTACTATTGCATTTGGGGGGTGAAAATACTGATGTTCAGAGAGGTGCAAACTTACATGCCTAGGGCCCCACAGGGGCCCATGAAAATTTATTTTTAAACCACAAAGAAAAAATATAAGCCACTTTACATAGAATCACAAAAGTAATAGAATTTAAATATTTTTTTTAAGTGGAGGAAGGAGTCTTGTAAACCCTAGATGCAGTCATGAAATAGAATTTTTGGCTTTTTTTCTTTTTAAATGGTAGAAGGAGTCCCTTGAGAGTTATAATATAGCTCTAAAAAGGTGGAGTGACTTGCCCAGGGTCAAAAGCAGCAAAGAGCTGCCTATGAAGTCTGCTGTCTTCCAGAATACCACACCCTTATGCCCCATAAAGCCCTAGGGAGGAGCTAGAGTTTCAAAATGTCACATAACCTGAGCTTTTGGAAAATGTATTTTTTTTTTAATGTAAAAATCAGTGGTGTGGAAATGATTAGGTATCACCAAAAGTCTAATCATTCTTCCTGCCTTAGCTTAAATGACAAACTAACTGTTATTACCAAACATTAAAATAAGCAAGCCCTGGGTGTACTCTATCCCTAGAACATGCCTCAGAGCACCCCAAAAAATAAAAGAAAGTCTAACAGTTTCACCTAGTGCTCCTCAAAGTTTGTCCCTGGACCCACTAAACACAGTGGGATGCTCATAAAAAAATGCAGATTCTGACCCCTGTCTGACACCTGCTAAATCCCAAGGGTAGAAGGATTCAGAAATCTACATTATAAATGAGCATCCCAGGGCTTTCTGACCAGCTGTACAGAGTAAGACTCACTGGCCAGGAGCACTATGGAGACTACCTACTCTTTGGATAATTTTAAACATATTTTAAATACCTGTATTCCCAGAATGTAACTATCAAGCACAATGAACTAAGAACATGATTTTGTTCTGAAATTTGCACAAGTTATTTACCATAAAATCATAATTACTGATGACAAAGCCAGTCCTGGAATATGAGTCACCAAATCAAGCCTGTATTTGGGGTTATTAAATTTATAAGTGATTTTATCATAAAGTACAAGGATCTGACAATTTCATTTTGTCTTAATGTGGTTGAGTCCATGCATTTAGAGAATGAAATACCTATTTGACTATATATCTTCCTTTCCTTTCATTTATCTCTTATATTAGTTAGGAGATTGCAAAATTTTTAAAAGCATGTATACTGCAAGGTTACATTATTAACTGACTCAAATGCAGGATGGTAAAGAGCATTACAACATAATTGTTACAAAAGGAGATCATGGACTTACAGGATTAACAATGACTAAAAAAGATCCTGGCTAACCTATGCTCTTAAGACATTGCTTATCTCACATGTAGGGGAGGTCCTTAAGAACATAACTACCCCACCCATTCACCCACATGAGTAAACTGGGCCTAGAGAGGCTGGCAGCCAGAGTCTAATGCTTATATGGGTACCAAGGGTCAGTGCCTTCATCTGGTCAGGCAGCTAAAAGCAAATACCTCAGAAATTTATAGCTCACAGTACTGAAGGCTAGTAAGTACACGATCAAAGCACCCACAGATTTGGCATCTGGTGAAGAAGGCTTGCTCTCTGCTTCACAGACAGCACCATATAGCTTTGTCCTTACATAGTAGAGGGGAAGGAGGAACAAGCTCCCAGGGGTCTCTTGCATTAAGTGCACTAATCCCATTCCTGAGGGTGCCTCTTTCATGATTTAATCACCTCCCCAGTGTCAGAATGGCTGAGTAGTCTAAGGCACCAGACTCAAGCTTCCCCTTCCCTTAATCACCTCCCAATGGCCTCATAACCTCTTAATACTAACACAGTGGGGATGAGGTTTCAACATCTGAATGTTTATGTCACCCCAAATTCATATCAGAACAACAAGCAGCAAGGTCAAGTAGCTGAAAAAAAACATTTAAGAAAGAGTTTTGAACAGTGGTTACAGGGACAGGAGACAGAGGCAAGGGATGGAAGAAAAGAAGAACTCAACTCAGATGTGAGTTACTGTTCAGTCCAGCTCCTTAGGTTGGGTAGTTTCAATGATACTCAAGAATAATAATGTTATGAAGTAATAAATACGTGCAACTTATTTTTCAAATAACTATTCAATTAATAATTATAGAAATAAAATTTAGTGAACATACCAAACCCTGGTATCTTCTATTACAGACAGCAAACTGCACATGTACATGGAGACCCCAGTGCCTCAGTACTCATCAGCAACTTTTGGAGAGATCAGTAGTCACAGTTCTCATTTTAAAAAAAGAAAAGAAAGGCACCACTTGGCAGGGGGAAGCGTGGCCTCCTGAGCATTGTGTCAGGACTGATAAAGATGCTGGCATCCAGCAGCCACCAAGGCCACCTCGGACAACCATTCTGCTTTCTCATTAGCATTGTGCAGCTGTTACCTCACTCCACAGTAACAACTGCCTCGGAGGATCTGACAAGCACAGGTCACCCTGAAGGCAAAAGGAGAAAAGGATCTGAAGACAAATCATAAAAATTGTTTCACCTTGTCTGGAGCTGGTACAGATCAACCTGGAATGTGGAAAATGCTGACTTCTTCCCTGAGGGACCTCCTGAGGCTGCCCAAGGTCGTCTGATTATTCATTGTCCCCCTCCCTCATCATCTCATCTTTTCCTCATCTACTTGTTCCCCAATGTAGAAGGATATGAAAAGAAGTTTTTTTAAAACATAAAAATAAGGGGGAGGAGGCAAGATGGCCAACTGGAGCCAGCTTTACACAGAGGCTCCTGTCCAGAAGGAGAGTTAAAGGACAGTAGTTTAGCAAGTAAGCTGATGGTTTGGAGCTCAGCCAAGAGAGAAGATTGAAGAGCACACATCACCCATGCTGAGGTGTGACCCCAAGGAAACAAATAAAAGGTACAAAAACCATCGCCAAGCAGATGGGAGTCCTCTCCCCCAAGAGAACGACTCACAGTATACTTTCTACAAACAAGAGAGCAGAGTTCAGATCTCCTCCTATTTTATCCCATGGGAGAGAGCCTCTAAAAACTGGAACTCCTTCCCCAGAGAGGACCCACTAGTGTGCCATGGCACTTGCCTGCCAGACATAAAACTGAACATATACTCTACCCGCAAGTCTGAACTCCCAGCACCCCCCTCCACTCTCACCCGTAGTCTGGAAGCCTGTCCCCCATGGAGTCCAGATTCTTGGGCATTTTCTCAAGAGGTGTGGACAGGGCATGGGCTGTTACAAGTCTGTGCTGAATCAGCAGCAAGGGTGTAAAGTGGGGACCGTGGAGCAAGGGAGCCATATGGGAGAGGGAGAGATGGTGCCATGGGGCACAGTGCAGCAGCAGTGGGAACAATAGGGCTCACACCCCTGGTGATGTTTTGGAGAAACACTTCCTGCCTCTCTAAGGAAGCAGAGGGAGCCAGGCCTCTGCTCTGCTGGTGGCCACAGGTGGAACAGATCTGGGATGGAAACACAGGCTCTGTGAGCAAACAGTATGCCTGAGGCAGTACCTGCCTGGGCAGGGCAGGGATGGAGAGTAGAATCCACGTATGTGCAGAGGTGGCATACACCCAGGGTGGGGCTGAGTCCATATTGATGCTTTTGTGAGCCGAAGATGCAACCAGTCCCCAGGGGAGCATAACTGGGACAAAAGCAGATGTGGCAACAGCATCAGCCCAGGGAAGGGCAGGAACTGACAGCCATTTGTGAGCTCTAACCGCACCCACACCAACACAGAGTGCATCACAGACAGAGATGCCAGCTCTGTAAGAATTGGTGCAGAAGCAGCAGCACAGGGCAGGGCTGAGTTGCATTTTCTGTGAACTCAAACAGCACCTTCCCCACAGGGGAATACAGCCAGGACAGAAATGCAAATTGTGTGAGAATATAAGTGGCAGCAACATCAATTGGGGGCAGGGTTGGAACTGAGTGAAACTCCCCAACCTCCATTAAGCACCTGACATAGTCAGGCTTCAGCTCCCCCTGTCAGCTTTTGGCAGAGTACAGTGGCCTGGCCAAAGAGACATAGATCACCCAGTGACTCAGGCAGGCACAATCCCCAGGTGCATCTGCTTATTGGAGGGAACTGGGGTCACAGTCCTGTGGGGTTACCAGTGACTGGGCATGACAGAAGAGGAAAGTGGGGAAGGAGACATCAACCTTCCAGGACTAATTCATTTGCTTGGTGGGCCCTTGTGACTCCATGGAGCACCACAGTGAGTCATACTTGAGCTGCCGGCAGACCTCTGCTATCTAGTTGCTGGAGACCTTTCTCTCCCACTGGAGAGTTTTGAACTCTCCCACTTGGGACAATTGATTTGGAACTCTTGAACAGGGCCAATCACCTAAGGACTATCCAAGGTGGAACCTTGGTTGTGTTGTTGTGAGAAGGATTGATTTTCCTTTTCCAGTTGTTGCCCATGGGGAGGCAGGGTGTCATAGTTGCTTGTATTTCTCCACAGCTGAGACTTCAACTCACAGTTATTAATTCACTAGGATTGGACACAGACCACCTAAAAATAAGACAGAGCCACTTAGCCCCACCACACCAAGCAGGTCCCTATGTCTCAGGCCATAGTACTCTATGGGTCCTTTGCAAAGTGGGAGTAGAAAACCTTCAGTCACCAGTCCCAGCTCTTAGGCAAAGGGCTAAGTTAATCACTACTCCAGGAGCCCCCAATTCAATTTCATCTTATCTGCTCATCTAGCCAAACAGTGAAAAATAATCATGGGACAGAATCAGTGGAAAAACTCTGGCAACATGAATAGTCAGAGTAGATCAGCTCCTCCAAGGAATGACAAGGCGGACACACCAGAACATCCTATTCATAAACAAATGGCTAAGATGTCAGAAATCAAATTCAGAATTTTGATTGCAAATAAAATTAACAAAATGGAGGTAAAGTTGGAATTAGAAATTCACAAAGCATTTCAAAAGTTGTCTCAAGAATTCAATGAATTCAAAGACAAAATTACCAAAGATTTTGACACATTGAGGCAAGAACTTGCAGCCCTCAAAGATCTGAGAAATACAGTAGAGTCCCTCAGTAACAGAATGGAGCAAGCAGAAGAAAGGATTTCTGACACTAAAGACAAAGCTTTTGAATGCTACCAAACACTGAAAGAGGAAGAGAAGTGGAGAGCAAAAACAGATCATTCTCTCAGAGAGTTCTGGGACAATTCAAAGAAAACTAATATTCACCTCACAAGAATTCCTGAAGGCAACAAGGTTGCTTCAAAAGGCCCAGATGCTCTACTCCAAGAGATAATCATGGAGAACTTCCTAAACTTGGCAAGAGATTCTGAAATTCAGATAGCAGTTTCAGAATCGCAGCACAACTCAACTCAAATAAAGCATCTCCTAGACTCATTATAATTAACTTCCCCAAAGTTAATATAAAGGAGAAAATTCTGCAAGCAGCCAGATGTAAGAAAATCATAACCTACAAGAGGGAGAATATTAGAATGACTGCAGATCTCTCTGCTGAAACTTTTCAAGCTTGAAGAGGGTAGTCATCAACCTTTAACCTCCTAAAACAAAAGGACTTTCAACACAGGATCCTGTATCCAGCTATACTGAGTTTCATTTATGATGGAGAAATTAAATACTTTAATGACATTCACATGTTGAAATGTACCATAACTATAAACCAGATCTTCAGGTATTTTCAGACCTATCCTCCATAATGACCAGCACAATCCTCTACCATCAAACTAAACTAACTCAGAGACTTTTGAGCAAATTCCAACTTCTACAGTTTTTGACTTTCAAAAAACTCAATACCCTAAATGCTACCAGGCTTAATCAATATTCTCAATTAATGTGAATGGCTTAAATTGTCCTCTAGAGAAGCACAGGTTGGCTAACTGGATATAAAACCTCAGTCCAAATATCTGCTGCATACAAGAATCTCCTCTTACCTTAAAGATAAATATAGACTCAGGGTGAAGGGATGGTCTATAATCTATAATTCAGGCAAATGGCAATTGAAAAAAGCAGGTGTTGCAATTTTATTCGAGATACAATAGGCTTTAAACCAACAAAAGGAAAGATAAGAATGGTCACTTCATTTTTGTTAAGGGTAACACTCAACATTATGAGATTACAATTATTAATATTTATGCACCCAGCCAGAATGCTCCTCAATTTGTAAGGGAGACTATAACAGACATGAGCAACTTGATTTCCTCCAGCACCATAATAGTTGGAGATTTTAACACACCTTTGGCAGTGTTGCATAGATCCTCCAATAAGAAACTCAGCAAAGAAATTTTAGATTTAAACTTAACTATTCAAGATTTGGATTTAACAGACATCTACAGAACATTCCATCCTAACAAAACTAAATACATATTCTTCTCATCAGCCCATGGAACATCCTCCAAAATTTATCACAGCTTAAGTCACAGGGCTAACCTCAGCAAATTTAAAAGAACAGAAATTATTCCTTGCATCTTCTCGTACCATCATGGAATAAAAGTTGAACTCAGTAACAACAGGAATCTGCAGACTCAGACAGAAACATGGAAACTAAATAACCTTATGCTGAATGATAGCTGGGTCATAGATGAGATGAAGGAGGAAATTACCAAATTTTTGGAACAAAACAATAAAGACACAAATTACCAGAACCTCTGAAATATCTCAAAGGCAGTCTCAAAAGGGAAATGTGTAGCATTGCAAGCCTTCCTCAAGAGAATGAAAAGAGAGGAAGTTAACAACTTAATGGGATATCTCACGCAACTGGAAAAGGAAGAACATTCCAATCCCAAAGCAAGCAGAAGAAATAACCAAAATTAGAGCAGAATTAAATGAAACTGAAAACAAAAGGATTATATAACAGATCAATAAATCAAAAAGTTGTTTTGAAAATGTCAATAAGATAGATAAACCTTTGGCTAACCTAACCAGGAACAAAAGACCAAAATCTCTAATTTCATCAATCAGAAATGACAAAGATGAAATAATAGACTCCTCAGAAATTCAAAAAATCCTTAATGAATATTACAAGAAACTATTCTCAAGAACATGAAAATCTGAAGGAAATAGACCAATACTTGGAAGGATGCCACCTTCCTATACTTAGCAAGAATGAAGTGGAAATATTGAACAGGGCTATATCAAGCTCTGAAATAGCATCAACTATACAAAATCTCCCTAAAAAGAAAAGTCCAGGACCAGATGGCTTCACATCAGAATTCTACCAAACATTTAAAAAGGAACTAGTACTTATATTATTTAACCTTTTCCAAAATATAGAAAAAGGAATACTACCCAACACATTCTATGATGCAAACATGACCTTGATCCCCAAACCAGGAAAAGACCCAACAAGAAAAGAAAATTATACACCAATATCACTAATGAATATTGATGCAAAAATATTCAGTATGATCCTAGCAAACAGAATCCAGCAACACATCAAACAAATTATACACCATGACCAAGTGGGTTTTACCCCAGGGTCTCAAGGCTGATTCAATATACATAAATCTATAAATATAATACATCACATAAACAAAGACCATATGATTCTCTCAATTGGTGCAGAAAAAGCTTTTGATAATATCCAACATCCTTTCATGATCAAAACACTTAAGAAAATGGGTATGTTCCGTATGTTTGCTGTAGACGGCTTCTATCAGTTTAAGAAATGTCTAGAAGGGACATTCTAGAAGGGACATTCTAGAAGAAATGTCCCTTCTAGACATTTCTTAAACTGATAGAAGCCACCTATGGCAAACCCACAGCCAATACTGTATTGAATGGAGTTAAATTGAAATAATTTCCACTCAGATCAGGAACCAGGCAAGGTTGCCCATTGTCTCCATGCTTTTCAACATTGTAATGGAAGTCTCAGCCATCACAATCAGGCAAGGAAAGGCAATAAAGAGTATCCATATAGGGTCAGAGGAGATCAGACTTTCATTTTTCTCAGAAGATATGATTGTATATCTGGAAAACACCAGGGATTCGACTACAAAACTCTTAGAAGTGATCAAGGAATACAGCAGCGTCTCAGGCTACAAAATAAATAGTCACAAATCTGTAGCCTTTATATATACCAACAATAGTCAAGCTGAAAAAGCAGTCAAGGACTCCATTCCTTTTACAGTAGTGCCAAAGATGATGAAATATTTGGGAGTTTACCTAACAAAGGATGTGAAAGATCTCTATAAAGAGAACTATGAAACTAAGAAAAGAAATAGCTAAAGATGTTAACAAATGGAAAAACATACCATGCTCATGGCTGAGAAGAATCAACATTGTTAAAATGTCCATACTAGCCAAAGCAATATATAATTTTAATTCAATCCCTATTAAAGTGCCACTGTCATACTTTAAAGACCTCAAAAAAAAAAATAGTTCATTTTATATGGAATCAGAAAAAACCTCAAATAACCAAGACATTACTCAAAAATCAAAACAAATTAGGAAGAATCACACTAGCAAACCTCAGATTATACTATAAATCAATTGTGATCAAAACAGCATAGTACTGGCACAAAAACAGAGAGGTAGATTTATGGAACAGAATAGTGAACCAAGAGATAAACCCAGCCACTTCCCGTTATTTGATCTTCAATAAGCCAATTTAAAACATTCAGTGGGCAAGACTGAAAATGGACCTACACCATTCATTGACTAAGATAGACTCTCACTGGATTAAAGATTTAAACTAAATACATGAAACTATAAAAACACAAGAAGAAAGTACAGGGAAAACTCTTGAAAAAATTGGCCTGGGCAAATGTTTTATGAGGAAGACCCCCGGGGCAATTGAAGCAGCATCAAAAATACACTACTGGGACCTCATCAAACTAGAAAGCTTCTGCACAGCCAAGAACACAGTACGTAAAGCAAGCAGACAGCCCTCAGAATGGGAGAAGATATTTGCTGGTTATGTCTCTGACAAAGGTTTAATAACTAGAATCCATAGAGAACTCAAACGTATTGGCAAGAAAAGAACAAGTGATCCCATCTCAGGGTGGGCAAGGGACTTGAAGAGAAACTTCTCTGAAGAAGACAGGCACACAGCCTACAGACACATGAAAAAATGCTCATCAGCCTTAATCAGAGAAAAGCAAATCAAAACCACTTTGAGATATCATCTAACTCCAGTAAGATTAGCCCACATCACAAAATCCCCAAACCAGTGATGTTGGCGTGGATGTGGAGAAAAGGGAACACTTCCACACTGCTGGTGAGAATGCAAACTAATACATTCCTTTTGGAAAGATGTTTGGAAAACACTTAGAGAACTAAAAATAGACTTGCCATTCAATCCTACAATTCCTCCATTAGGTATATATCCAGAAGACCAAAAATCACACTATAACAAAGATATTTGCGGCTCGGTGCCTGTGGCTCAAGTGGCTAAGGCGCCAGCCACATACACCCAAGGTGGCAGGTTCGAATCCAGCCAGGCCCGCCAAACAACAATGATGGCTGCAAACAAAGATATTTGCACCAGAATGTTTATTGCAGCCCAATTCATAATTGCTAAGTCATGGAAGAAGCCCAAGTGCCCAATGACCCACAAATGGATCAATAATTTGTGGTGTATGTACACCATGGAATATTATGCAGCCTTAAGAAAATATGGAGACTTTACCCCTTTCATGTTTGGATGAGCTGGAACTTTACCGCTTTCACATGGATGGAGCTGGAACATATTCTTCTTAGCAAAGTATCTCAAGAATGGAAGAAAAAGTATCCAATGTACTCAGTCGTACTATGAAGCTAATTTATAGCACCCACACTTCCATATGAAAGCTATAACCCAACTATAGCCCAAGAATATGGGGAGAGGGGAAAGGGAGGAGGGAGAATGGGTAAAGGAAGAGTAATTGGTGAGACCACACCTATGATGCATCTTATAAGGGTACATGTGAAACTTACTAAATGTTGAATATAAACGTCTTAACACAATAACTAAGCAAATGTGGTAAAGGCTATGTTAAGCAGTTTGATGAAAGTATTACAAATTGTATATAAAACCAGCACATTGTACCCCATGACTGCATTAATGCACACAGCTATTATTTAATTGAAAAATAAAATTAAACCAAGAAAATGTGCATAACATACCAAAAAATTACACTGGCAATAGCATGAATGTATAAAAAGTGATTGCATGTCAATAAGAACATAGTAGTACGCTAGAGTAGTATATATAATTTATACCCAAGGACATTTACTATAGTATATTTATGATTACAAAAACAACAACAATCCAAATTTTCAAGAGTAGAGGAAGAGTCAAGAAATATAGGTACATAATTCATAGGACGAAACACTGTTGTGCCACTAAAAGTGTTATTTCTGGATATTACTGATAACGTTAAAAATCCTCATACAATGAAATGAAAGGAAAATTCACATTGCAGAAACCATCACTGTGATTCTATATATTCACACATATACATATACAAGCCAATTAAAAACATTCAGTGAGGAAAAGATTCCCTATTTAACAAATGGTACTAGGTGAACTGGCTGGTGACCTGTAGAAGACTAAAACTAGACTCACACCTCTCACCATTAATTAGGATACACTCTCACTGGATTAAAGATTTAAATTTACATTAATTGTATTTTATGATTTAATAAAAAAAAACTAGAATAATTCACTTATTACGGCCAAAAAATAAAAGATTACACTATTCCACCTGCCAGTCCACCAGCTCAAAGAAAGCAGAGAACCCCTTCTTTCCAATCTGAAAAATAGTCCTTTGTGCTTCAACAGACCCCAGACTTTTATTATTTAACATCTGACTTTATCTACTATTTCACAGGCCAACCTATCAAACCAGACTGAAGAAGCCCTTAAAGGGCAAAGACTTTTTTTCCACTTAAAAAATATAACTCAGAAGATTAAATACAGAGAGGGCTCTTAATAAAGGTAGTTGAACAAACAAACATAAGACATAAGTACCTCCAAACTGAAATGTAAATCCACTTTTTAAATTTATGTTCAATATCCAAAGTCACTTATAGAAACCCAGGGACTGTGTAATTTATAGTCTCTGGGTATGCATTTTATCATGCACAATAACATATGACATTTAAGTCTGTATGAGCTTCAACAATAACTTACAAGAACTGCAGAGTTGCTGACAGGAAACGCTAGGCACTGCCCCAAATGGGGAAAGGGAAGTGAGTCCTGCAAATAAGGAGGGGCAGAGTCCTGAGAATATGCAGAAGTAGGATTTGCTCTAGGAAAATTTCCTCTCCCCTCACTATAAGAATCGCTCACAGCAGCACAGGGACAGACGCACGGCAGGCAGAGGGGTGGAACCTTCCTTCCACGGCACCTCTGCTGGCCAAGATAGGCCCAAGTGCCCAGCTTCTGCCTTGGTAGATAAAGGCCCCATCATGTGGGGTGACTATCTGAGCAGTGGAGAAGGCATGATACATTACTTCTAGAAAGAAAATAAAATTTGCAACCAGCCACTTGGACTGCCAATGTCCACATACAAATAGTGACAGGAACTATGGGAACACTGACGGGAACACAAGGCCGCTTACACAGACTTACTAGGGCTTCTGTCTTCATTCCAATGACTTCTGTCATACTTACAGGAAACTCAAAACTCCCTAGTCTGGCCCAATATAGCCTATCACAACTGGCCTTCTGCTTTCTCACCAAGCTCATCTGCTCCTACTCTTCCCACCCCAAAATGCCCATCTCACTCCACCTCGAGATCTTTGCATGTACTCCCCCCATGCCTGCACTCCCTTTCCATGGCCATCTCCTCATTCTCCAAGGTCCAAACCAAATGCAAGGGGATCAAGTCTTTCCTAATGACCTTTTGAGACACAGGCTCTCTTCCTTGTCTCACAAGTACAAGTGCCTGAAATTATCCTATCTGCTTTGTTTACTGGAATATAAGTTTCATGACCACAGAGAAATCATCTTTTTTGTTCACCACCACATCCTCAGTGACTAAAACAGGGCACAGGGCGCATAAGTGCACGACTATACCTTGAATGCGTGAAGACACAGAAAAAGGCTAATGCTAATACGGGTTATATGGAAAGATACTTAATATGCACCCAATTGGATTTATCTGATTACATTTAGGTTGTGGAAAAGCAAATATAACTAAATAGAGAAAAGAACTCCCAGAAAGACGACAAATTGTCATCAACTGCCATTGTCCAAGAATACCAACCACATCCCCGTAAAGGTAGCACCACTGTAGTCAGAGAAGTTTCCAGAAGAACCCACAAAGGAAGGATGATGTCAGGGGACCTCCAGCAGCCCTGTCTGAAGTATTCAGGCTGGAGGCGACCTTACCTTGGCAGAAAATCTGTTTAAACTCTCCATGCGTAACTATAATGCTCTTCCCAAGGTCACTCACTCATGTATTTCTGGAAGACTTCCCAAAGCTGTGCCTTTCTCAGCCTTTATGGGTGGAGCCCGGGGGTGTAGCTAAAACAGTAAGTCTTGTATTTGGGCAACTATGACTATTTGCAAAGTATTTAATTTTAATTTCAACATCATTGACCTGAGACAGAAAGAAAATAAATCCTGAGGTATTTACCAAATCATATTTCTATTTAACACCTCTAAAACTAACTTGTTCATGAGAGTTATGTCTGTCGGCCCACCTTGAATGAGTGAAGACACAGAAAAAGGCTACCACCTCCACAACCTAAATATAATCAGATAAATCCAGTTGGGTGCAGATTAAGTAGCTTTCCATATAACCCATATTAGCATTAGCCTTTTTCTGTGTCTTCACGCATTCAAGGTATAGTGGTGCACTTACTGTGCCTATGCCCTGTTTTAGTCACTGAGGATGCTGTGGTGAACAAAAAGGATGAGCTTTCTGCAGGCGGTAAATTTGTTCCTCCTGCCATCTGTCCCACCTCCATCCAGAGCACCCAGTTGATAACCAGTCAATATCTACTTCCCCCAAACCCCAACGGAACTAAAAAGCAACACTGGATACGAGCCAGTACACAAGGACATTTCCCAAGTAAAGGATTTTTGCGTAACCTTCCCGAAGTTAAGGTTCAAATAGTAAGGGAGAAGCAACAGCCAAGGATGCTGCGTAAGCCAGAAGAAGAAAATCCTGAACTAGGGGACAAAACCCCCAAACATTTAAAGTGATCAGTTTGGAGAAATCACAACACCGACAGAACTGTTAGAACAGGGCAAAAACCATCGCTTCTCTAAGCAAGGACTGAATGCTCAATACTCACACAGCAAATATATGCCAGAACAAGGTTCAGGCAACTGCTTTTAGAAAAAGAAAGCAAGCAAAATACAGCTGCAGCCAGCAGCCAAGCCTGATACACCAGCCTGCACTGGAGAACTGGCCAGCAGTCCACAGGTGGCACAGGACAGCAGCTTTCAGTCAACAGCTGGTCCCAAAGCTTGCACAACTCTGCCCTGCCCTGGAAGACTTTGTCTTCCGGAATAGGCATATACCTACATGTTCATGAGTCCCATCCAAAACAGGAAAACACACTGCCCGTGCATGAGTAGTGGAGGACAGGCAAAGATATAGTTAAGAAAGGAAAGCCAGTTATGCTGAGAGTTTAGTCAAATTACATGCAAAAGATTTCCCTAAGAAATCTAAGCATAAGAACTCCAGAATGGAATTTAAACATTTACTTTCAAACCTATTGCCAATTTTGGAAGATATGAAAGTATTTAATTTCTCTGAAATGGTACACATGCAATGTTTCCTGGTGTGCTAATTTTTACCTTCTGTTAACGAAAATGTTTTAAGACAACTTAATATGCCATGAGAAAACATTTCAAGGGAGCTATGGAACTGCACACAAATACTATTCGTTCAAAAACTAAACTTTTGTCTCTTATACTTGCTAGTGTCAAAAACAGCCCTATCCCTAACATTTACAAGTTAGGCTGTAATATAAACCCCTCAACAAAAGGGAAATCATGATGCAGTCACCAAGAGCTAAAAGTAGTAAGAGGAAGGATGCAAGGAGGTGGCTCCCAAACCTGGCCCATCTTCAAACCCCTTAGGAGAGGGTGTTGCTTAAATGTCCTGGCACCCCTCTGAGAACCTGTGATAGTTGGTCTACATAGTAGGTTACAGAAACCTACAAATCTTCAGATGATTTTGACTGCTATGGCAGGTTTGGGAGCAGCTGCTATAAACAACATGGAGAGGGTGGGTTGACTGTGCTCACCCACATCAAGGGAACATGAGGTCAACAAGCTGCTTTGGAGTGAAATGTCCAAAAGATCTTATTAACTCAGCCACCTTGGACAGAGTCCAGATGGTCCAAGACAGCCAAGCCTCACACAGAGCTGCGCTCAAGAGCAAAAGACATCTTCCAGCCAACTCCCTGAGCTTTGCTGTCAATTGTTTGGTGGTTCTGAAGAACACCGGGTCAGAATGCTGGCAATCTTCAGAGCTGGGCAGAGCTTGAGAGCAAGGAGCATGCACATTCCGCAGTGCACATGGATTGCCTATGACAGCAAAGTGAAGGCAGCTGAGGGCTGGCGGACAGGCTCACTGAGCTTGTAAGATGTGTTTCATTTTTCAGTACGAAGAATCAATCTCAAGAACGTGGGCTGTGGCTACCCTTCTTGACTACATATGATTTACAGAACTTTTCATGTCCAGTTACCAAGAGCTTCCTCTTAAGAATCTTGACAAGGCCCAAATAGGGATGTGTTAGGTCATTACTGATTCCCCCAAAGCCATTCCCCCTTCTTCCACAGTGGGAAAACAGAAGAAATATATGCAACTAGATCGACATCCTCCTTGCCCTCCCTACCACTATTTTTCCTCCTTATCTTAGGCCATAAAAGGGAAAGCAACACATCAGATGCCACAGCAACCAGATGGAAGGAGCCCAGCCCCTGAAATGTTAGAACAGAGGTGCCAAACTAACTGACTTTAACTTAAAGCTATCTTGGGGCTTCGTTAGAGCAGCTGAACACGTATCCTTAGATAAGGATTTTCTGTACTACATGGCATGAGACAAGAACTACTGATCAAGAAATAAAATCCTTCATCTTTCCTTTTCTTCCTCAGCCTAACAATATGGCAGACATCACCTTCAATTTCAAGGGATAGCAATTAATAAGAGGGAACTCAAACTTTCTCTTTAATCCCAAATCTCCAATTTTAAGAGCTAGATTCAGCCTAAAAACAGAAGCTTTGCTCTCTGGGCCATTCAATGTTTCCATCTACCTTTTGAACTGAATTTTCTGCCAGCCTCTATCACATAAATTACTCATAATTTCTGGAACAAATCTGGTATCACACCTCACCAATGCCAATGCTATTGCCTCTGCCTGGAAGGCCCTTCCTGCCCTAAAAAATTCTTCAACATCACAGTCAAGTTCAAATGCAAAAATGTCCTAACTCCTAAGGGCTTGGAAGACTTTGACAAATAGATTGAAATATACTATGTCACACATGCCTTTTAACTTACCAATCTGCAGAGTTACTAATGGCTAGAACTACTTTTTCATCTTTGTATCCCCCCTCCAGCCACCTCCAACTCCTACCTACACATGTCCTTCTTTTTCATCTTTGTATCCCCCTTCCCCCAGACACCTCCAACCCCTATCTACTGCATGCACCTGAGTACCTGGCACAGTAAGAACTCAATAAATGTTTGGTGAGCTAATTAATGAAATCATTGAACTAAATGGGTCAATGTTATCTTTAGAGTAATTTTTTAAAATAGTTGAAAATTCAAACAGTGCCTATAATTTAAGGAAATTTTATCAAATAAACACTGCCTTTAAACTAGTACAAGGTAGCCTATGAAAATAGAAGACACAGACTTTATAAGGGTGGAACTAAAGATTCATGACACAGGCATCATCATTAGGAACTGAACCTAGTGGAAAAAATCAATGTTGCCCCTAACAGAATTAGCTAACTAAGAAATCTGAGCTGTTGCATTTTTTTAAGTGATTACTTTGTCTTGAATATGGATCCTACAATAAAAAGAAAACATTAAACAATGTTTTGTAAAAGCTCTTTTGGATCTATATAGTTTTTTTAACTTTAAAAAATTAAACATCTAATACAACCTTTCTGGAAGGAGTATGGAGAATCCTCTAAGAACTTAAAAAGAAAACATTAAACAATGTTTTGAAAAAGCTCTTTTGGATCTATATAGTTTTTTTAACCTTAAAAAATTAAGCATCTAATACAACCTTTTTGGAAGGAAGTATGGAGAATCCTCTAAGAACTCAAATTAGCCATCCCATTTGATCCTACAATCCCATTGCTGGGCATCTACCCAGATTGAAAAAAAAAAAATCCTTTTGTCATAAGGACATTTGCACTAGACTGGTTATCACAGCTCAATTTACAATCACCAAAATGTGGGAACAGCCTAAATGCCCACCAACCCATAGATTGATAAACTGCGGTATACGTATACCACAGAATGCTACTCAACCATTAAAAAAGATGGAGACTTTACATCTTTTGTATTAACCTGGATGGAAGTGGAACTTGACTTCTTAGTAAAGCATCACAGGAATGGAGAAGCAAGAATCCAATGTACTCTAAAATGAAGGCAGAAGATGAGCTAATAGAAGGTGGGGTAGGGGCATAAGGCGGCAGGGAGAAGGAAGATGGAGGGGATGGAGGACCACAGGGTATGGCACACCTCTCGGGGGTGAGACACAATTATAAGAGGGACTTTAACAAATGCAATCAGTGTGACCTAATTCTTTGTACCCTCAATGAACCCCAAACAAAAAAATAAAATAAGTAAAAATAAATATCCCCTTACACACACATACCTAAGTACCAAAATAGTCTAACATCTCCTTTCAAAGAAAACATTCTTTCAAACACCAAGAACAGGTCTTCAGTTATACTTCCCAAAGCAGAAGAGATGTATCTGGACCAATTCTATGCTCAACAGAAATTTCCCCTCCTACTTATACCTTGGCACAGGGACTAACCAAGTATCTAACAGAAGGTTAAATAAGAAACAATATAGGCAATAACCAAATTCAACTTCCAAAGAATACCATGCCCAGAGTACTAACCAGGAGTCTGCAAGGAACTATCTCAAATCAGAAGTCGGGGAAAAAGTTATTTTTAATTCCATGACAACCACCTTAACTTTTTATCCTGAGACTTTCAAAATGGGACCTTCCAGGTCATTTCTTCCAGATGTTCAGATGTATTAAGTAACTTGCTGTAGAACAAAGCCCCGACTCCCTGATCTTTCAGTGTTTTCTCTAGTACTACACACAGTAATGTCCACTTCTTAATGCAATTGTCACACATAAAACCAATCCTAGGAAATGAGATCACCTGGCCTATTCACAAGTTCTGACACACTCATGCAGGTGTGTACCAGGCAGCTGAATCAGACGTCTCCAGACACTAAGGAGGCTCTAGGACAGCGGTTCTCAACCTGGGGGTCACAACCCACAGGAACTGTATTAAGGGTCACAGCTTTAGGAAGATTGAGAACCATCGCTCTAGGTGAACTTCACAAGGGATTCACTTAATATGGCAGGTACTAGAAAGTCAAAACTGAGTCAAGGCTACAGGAAACTCATTCCACAGGGAGGTGAAGGAAGGAAACAGAAACCTCCACACATGAATTATAAAACCACATGCTACGGCTCAGATGAGAGGTAAGAGCAGGGGTGCTATGGGATCATTCTAACTCCAGGATTAAAATTTTTGGATCTTTCTTCCCTCTAATTTTTAGGATAACGTCTAGAAAATTATACTCTAACTTAAGCGAATAAAGAGTAAGAACTGTTAAAACACAGAACTCAGATTAAAAAGATGATTTCGGAGCTTTTGAAAAGATGAATCTTTCTCAAAAATAGAAAAAAGTTTCAAGCGTGAATTTTCTAAGTGTAGAAATGTAGAAGGGGTTATTAAATGTGTTCCTGACTCACAGTGATTCCAGTCTAGTACAGTATCTGCTGATTCAGATTCAAGTCACCCTCTTGGGTGGGTGAGAAAAGAACCATTGTTTTAGGAACATGAAGGAATTCAAATTGTTTAGAGGAATATTCCAAATGGTGTTTCAGTGGAGGTTAAAAATCTCCATTAGCATGATATCACTGCCAACTGTGCTCCGTGGAGGTCAGAACCCATGAAAACAAAATTGATATGTAACCTTGACAGTGACAGTCACTAATAAAATGCTGCTGGACTTTAAGAGCCTGAACAATTCCCTCAGATCAGAGCAAGGACTAGATTTTGGTAAAAGAGCACCCGATTCCAACTTCATTATCAGCTTCCTGAAGTTCTTAGGGTAGGAATGGGTAGCATGTGCCGCTTTAATCACAAAATACCAAACACCAACGAGAGACGTAAATGTTCATAAGATATTCCGCCAGGACTATATCTAGCATACAAATTGAGGGCAGATACAAAGAACACTCCCATCTCTCTAAAAAGCCTAGTGGAGGAAGCAAAATTTCAGAGTCTGCCTCAAGGACTAGAATAAGACCGCACTCTCCATTTGTACTTTGAGGTGTGTAGGCCTCCTAAGGGACAGAGAATTTACACTGGCAGGACCAACACTCTTGGACTGTAAACACCTCCCACCATTTTGTGCAAAAGATTCAAACATTAATTATTACTGCACAACACAGTCATACCTTATCTTCAGGCAGAGGAACTAATCAGAGGACACAGGTGGTACTAACTGTCTGCCTCTTGTAACTGTTCAGAGTTGTTTTGAGAATGATCAAGAAAGCTTATGGAACATAAAAGAAGTAGTCTCAGTCACGAGGCCCCTTTTTTCTCTGGACCCCCTCAAATTAATATCTATAAGCATCCTGCACACATAACGCAAAGAACTATTCTTTAAAGCCATCACTGCAGTCCACTCAGGGAAAATAATTTACTTTTCCCAGAAGTTGGCACAACATACAGCTATTTAGGGATACATATCAATAATAATACTATCAATAAAATGAATTTAACTCATAGGAAATTATTCCAGAAAGTGTCACCTCTTTCTCCTTCCTAAAATAGACAGATGGAGATAAAAGGGAAACAAATGCAAATTGCCACCAGCAGAGCTTCGTGTGAAAGGTACACTGAACAACTCAAGAGCAAGTCAAGGTTTTCTGAGAATCCCTGTTCATTAGCACAGCGGGAGGTGCGATGCCATCTGGCACTGGGGTCCAACAGAAGACATATTGCTCGGGATCAATTCTGAATAGCAAGCAAGTTTATTTTTACCCGTTTAACATTTTATGCGCAAAACTACAAGGACATAAATGTCTGCATGAGGCATGCCAGGGAGACTTAACCAGACAGGAAAACGAGATCCAAAAATGATTTTGAACAGAAGCCAGCTTTCATCACGACTGATTAAACACCCTCCCAGCAAACCCCACAGGGCCTTGGCTAGAAACCCCATAAGAAACCACGAAGCCTCTGGGCATGCAAAAGGGGAGCTCACCCCATATCCACCAGGGCTAAAGACAGAGGCATTCTATCATTCAGGCTGGGGCTCTAGGGAGGGCTGGGCAGAAGGGCTTTGGGGGCATGTCTACCATGGCCTGAGCACAAGGCCAGCCACTGTGGGGAAGAGACAACCAGTCCCTGGGTGCAGGGAATCCGTGTAAAACAGGTCCACTCTGCAGAGTTCTCTCTGAGGACTTTTCTCTTTGAATCTCGCATAACCCATCAGAATCTTTTTCCAAGTGAAGGTACTGCCTTTTGCTCCAAGAGTTGTAATAAATGCTCAACGTCAAAAATTTGTTAAATACTGGAAAACCACAGAATTTTTTTTTAAATCAGTCATCAAGCTACCTCCTGCAGATGGTAAGATTTTAGTGTATATCAACATACATGAATATATGGTATATTATCCATCTATATATATATATATCACAGAAACATACTTGTTTTCTTTCTTGTAGCATGCTTTTATAACTTTATTCATTTTACACCTATTCCCATAATAAATATTTCTGGACCAGAAACTAATAGCTGGTGGTACTCCATTGCAAATACACATTTTACTTAAATAATCCCACAGTACTATGTATTAAATTTCTCTCTCTTTTTTTTTTTTTTTTTTTTTTGAGACAGAATCTCTCTTTTTACCCTTGGTAGAGTGTCCTGGCATCACAGCTCACAGCAACCTTAAATTCTTGGGTTCAAGTGATTCTCTTGTCTCAGTCTCCCAAGTAGCTGGGACTACAAGCACCCACCACAAAGCCCAGCTATATTTAGAGACAGGTTTCTTGAACCTGTGAGCTCAGCCAACCCACCCACCTCGGCCTCCCAGAGTGCTAGGATTACAGACGTGAGCCCCTGTGCTTGGCCCCTTTCAATTTTTCTATTAAAAAAAAAACCCACAATAAATTGTCTTGCATGCCTACCTTTATAAATTCCTTAAAACACAAGGAATCATCTGATCCAACAATATAGAAACTTCAGGTCTGCAAAGTAGTAATATTGCCACATTTCTTTTAGAAAGGTTATTCCAATTTATAGTCCCCACTAACAAGATGTAAGAATGCCTATACTCCTCTCTATGACCATTGTGTGCTGCCATAACAGAATACCTGAGACAGCTGAAAAGCAGATTTACTTTATACAGTTCCGGAGGCTGGGAAGTCCAAGGTCAAGGGGCCCACATCTGGCGAGGGCCTTCTTGCCAAGTCATTCCACAGCAGAAGGGCAAGAGAGCACTCATGCAAGAAGGGGAAAGAGGCCAAACTCACCCTTTCATCAGGAACCCATCCCTGAAATAACTAACCCACCTTCTTGGCAATTGCATTAATCCATTCGGGAGGGAAGAGACCTCACAACCTAATCACTTCTCAATGGTCCCACTTCTCAAAACTGCTGCACTGGGGATCAGGGTTCCAACACTTGAACTTTGGGAGACACATTCAAACCAAGGCAATACCTCACGGCTCTCAAAGTTTCTATTATCTATGTTTTATTGCCACTTTAAAAATCATGTGCCAATCAGGTATGAATGACTATTACTAACAGAAATCACAACCAGTACAGGGCACTTACCATGTGACAGACACACAATACAGAAAAGCAGAATGGTGGTTGCCAGGGACTCGAGGAGAGAGGGACAGAGAGTTGTTTAATGGACACAATTTCAGTTTGGGAAATTAAAAAGTTCTGGAGATGGATGGCAGTAAATGTATTTAATGCTCCTATACTGTACACTTAAAAACAGTTAAATGACAAATATGTAAATATGTATTTAACAATAAAAAGAAACAAACAAGGATTTGGAAACAAAGGGCCTCCCATGGGCTTTGTATCTAGTTAGGGTGCTTTAGCTGCTTGGGCCCTCGTCAGAGCCCCGTAGGCCCTTCTGAGTGATGCCACACAACATAAGTTTGGCAGGAGGGGAGAGCAGGCAAGGAGCTGGGATTACACATTTTTAAGATAAAGTGAAATGCTCCTGGAATCAATATTGAATGGCAGGAACCAACATGTACTGTGAAATTTATGCAGGTGAGCAGTCTACAGTAATAAGAGAAAACCGGCAAACAAAACTATGAAAAGGACACTCGCTACAGAAATCAAAGAATGTACAGAAAACGTAGGTAAGCATTCACAAATGACTACTGAGATGACAGGGAGGACCACAGGAAATGCCTCATTACAAGCCTGCAGATCACCAGACCTCAGGTCTTCAGTAGTCAAGGACATCAAATGCAGAAGGCAGAAAGATGACCTGCCCCTCCACAAGCCAGCACCCTGTGTCATCCAGACACGGGGACGCTTACCAAGAAGTGTATTCCTGGGATCCAGAAAGACAGCTTATGCCCAGCCACAACTTACCAGATTCACAAAGAACATCACAGACGGTTTTAAAACCACATTTTCTGAAGACGCAAATTTGGAAATACTATCTTTGTGGCTTAATAAGAGGTCACAATAAAATTCCTAAGGCAGCTTAATTACCATGAGGCTAAAGTTGTTCCAAAGCAGTGGTTTTCAACCTGTGGGTCGTGACCCCTTTGGACTGTATTAAAGGGTTGCAGCATTAGGAAGGTTAAGAACCGCTGTTCTAAAGAGCCGCTGAGATTGATTACATGTTATTGCCTACTGGAAGCCCAGCCTGAGTCTGGATGAGAGCAACACCACCAAGACAAGATAGGAGCAACTCTTCCTGCAGCAGCTCTTCCCAGGCCACCATCTTGTATTTAGCTATCTCGCAATAAATCTCCCTATTGTAAAGAATCTGACTGGCCTCTGTCCCCAATTAGGAAGAGGGAGAGATCTAAATCCTTGGAGCTTCCTGAATAATAGGAATGTCTTTATTACTCATGAGACCCTTGGTCACATCTGAGTTTGCACTGAGAGATAAGATGACTCAGGATAGGGTCTGCTCACCAGAAAGACCAACCATAAGATTAGAGGATGAGGGCCCTGAGCCAGCCCAACTCAGAGGAAAGGAGATCTGGGAACTGCATCCCTGGTCATGTAGTTGCATTCAATCAGTCATGCCCATGTAATAAAACCCCAACAAAAATTCAGGACAAGCTCAGGGGAGCTTTCTGGTTGGTAAACACATTGATGTGCCAGGCAGGCGACAGACCATAATTCCACAGGGACAGGGGACAGGAGTTACACATTCAGGACTCTCCCAGATCTCACCCTGTGTCTCATCACTTGGCTGGTCTTGACTCATATCCTTAATAATGAAACTACAACTGGAAATATAGTTTCTTAAGTTCTGGAGTGATTCCAGTAAATTGTCAAACCTGAAAGGGTCTTGAGAAGCCTCTAGATTTGTAGTCAGTCAGTCAAAAGTGTGAATGGCCTGGAGACCCCATTTATGGCTAGCTTCGGGAATGGGAGCAGTCTTGTCGGAGATGATCCCCTGTAACTAATGAAATCTGCACCAACTCCGGGTGGTTACAACAATCTCACAGTAGACCTGTAAGTGTCAGAACACCCTGTCCCCCATTTTCAGTCAATTCAAGTTCTGTACACTAGTTCTGAGACAGAGCAAAGACCTCTTTTAAAGGCCTGCAGGGACCCCCAATCATGGAAATAAAGGAAAAATCTTGAGTACATTCAAGGGAAAGTCCAGGAACCTAGCTAGCCTTGCAAAGTAAGAGTGCAACCTGATAAGATGGTAACAACAGTCTCCCAAGCAAGCCAGACACACAAGGTGTTTTTGTTTCCTATAAAAACTAAAAGGCTCAGCACCTATAGCTCAAGCAGCTAGGATGCCAGCCACATACACCGGAGCTGGTGGGTTGGAATCCAGCCCGGCCTGCCAAACAATGACAACTACAACCAAAAAAAAAAAAAAAAAGCCGGGTGTTGTGGTGGGTGCCTGTAGTCCCAACTACTTGAAAGGCTCAGGCAAGAGAATCGCTTAAGCCCAAAAGTTGGAAGTTGCTGTGAGTTGTGACGCCACAGCACTCTACCCAGGGCAACAACTTGAGACTCTGTCTCAAAAATAAAAACAAAAACGAAAAGATAACATGTTAGATTAGGATCAAGATGGCAGCCGAGTAACAGCTTCCTTGCAACTGGGCACAGTGAGTCTGGGTACAGGAGACCTCAGGCATCTCTGACTGGTGGAACCTGCCCAGAAACATCCCTTTGGAGACACAGAGAGTCAGCAAGGGACTTTTGGACCCCATAAGGAGGACAAAAGCAGTGGAGATCCGGCAAGTGTGTGCATGTGCTCATTTGGTCCAATCCCACAGGTGGCTGTTAATTCAGCAGCAGTGAGATTGCAAACTGGAAAGGCCTTGCCTGTGAGCTGTTTGGGTTTTTGGGGGGACTTTGCACTCAGTTGAACTACCTTGGGAGAACTTGGGCAAGAGAGCAGAGGACTTTAAGTATTGTCTAGGGCCTCAGACTGAGCCGCTGAGCCAGACAGAGCCAAGCCACACAGAGCCATTGTAGGAGAATTGCCCCCTCCCCCGCAAGCTCCGCGCTTAGGGTCGAAGAGCAAGGATTGGGCGGGAGCGAGTAATCTAGTGACTGAGCAGCCTAGAGGCGGGGACTGAGACACCTTGCAGCCTTGGCCCTCGGGGGCATAGTGTGAGATCCAGTTGGGCACACTGGGTAAGTGGATAGCCACTTCAAGAGTGATCCCAACGACAAGTGCTTTCCCAGGAAAGCTTCTGCTTAGCCCAGGTTGGCAGTTTAAAGTGCCTTTTAAGTGGGCTGAGGTGAGATTTAGGCTCTCTACCCTGTGGGGTTTGAGAAATCAGCAGAGGCCCCCAGTCTCCATCTCTATAGCTGTATCAGCATTGTGATTATCATCTCATACCCCAGAAGATCATCTGTTGCCCAGACAATATTCAGCAAGATATATATACTGCTTTGGGTTTTTTTTTTTTTTTTTTTTTTTGGGGGGGGGTTGTTTTGTGTTGTTTGTTTGGTTTAAATTTCAACATTTTCTCTATAGATTTTTCTTTTCTTTCTTCATTTTTCTACTTTAAATATAATTTTCCATTGTTGCCTTTTTTTAACAATTAGAACTTCATTTCTGCTAGTGTTTCTACCCCTATTATTTGTTTTTTTGCCCAATTTTATCCCATAAAGTTTTCTGTTTGCTTCTTTTGGTTTGATTTATAGCATTTTGGTCTTTCCTCTCTACTTGGTGGAGTTGGGGGGTACTGTGTCCAAACGGGTTAGCAAAAAGCTGCTGACCTCAAAGGAACAACCCAACCCAGCACCCCCAGAGGTTGGGGGTTTTTAAGGTTGGGTCAAAGTACCCTACTGTACACCTATATTGCGCCTGTCTCCCTCTTTCTGTGCCTCTCTTCTTTTTGTTAATATTCCCTTTTACTCACCCCCTCGCCTTTCTCCTTTTTCTTTTCTTTTTCTTTCTTTTTTCTCTTCCTGCTCTTCAATCTTCTCATCCTTCTGGTACTGTACCAAAACGACTCATCAAAACCCCAGTCCAGAGGCATGACAACTTAAAGAGCAAGAGGAAGTGAGAGGAAAATTAGAAGAAGAAAGCAGATAAATCACTCATACGGAAGAACCAGCAGAAAAATCCTGGCAACATGAAAAACCAGTCCAGAGCAACCCCCTCAAGGGACCATGAGGTAGTTACTGTAGAGGATTTCACCTATAAAGAAATGTTAGAAATGACAGAAAGGGAATTTAGAATACAGATGATGAAAACAATGAAGAAAATGATGGAAACAATGAAGGAAAATACTGATAAAGTGGAAAATAACCAAAAGGAAATCCAAAAACAGAATCAAATAAGAGATGAATGATATGAAGAACATAAAAAGGATATAGCAGGGCTGAGGAACTGAAGCAATCAATTAAGGAACTTAAGATGCAATAGAAAGTATCAACAACAGATTAGACCATGCAGAAGAAAGAATCTCAAAAGTAGAAGACAAAGCTCTTGAATCGCAGATAACTTAAAGAGGCAGAAAAGAAGAGAGAGAAAGCACAACATTCACTGACGGTACTATGGTACTTTATGAAGCGTTCAAACATACAAGTTATAGGTATCCCAGAAGGGGAAGAAGAATGCCCCAGGGTAATGGAGGCCATACTAGAGAATATTATCAATGAAAATTTCCCAAATATCACCAAAGATTCTGACACATTCCTTTCAAAGAGATATTGGACCCCAGGTCGCCTCAACTCTACCGAGCTTCTCCAAGACACATTGTGATGAACTTGTCCAAAGAAAAGACAAAAGAAAAGATTCTTCAAGCTGCCAGGAGTAACCACCAGTCGACCTACAGGGGCAAATCCATTAGGGTGACTGCAGACTTCTCTAATGAAACTTTCCAAGACAGAAGACAATGGTCATCTACCTTTAATCTACTTAAACAGAAAAATTTCCAGCCCAGAATTCTATATCCTGCTAAACTAAGCTTTAAAATTGAAGGAGAAATCAAGTCATTTACTGATATACAAACATTGAGGAAATTCACCACAACAAGACCAGCTCTACAGGAAATACTTTAACCCATTCTACACACTGACCATCATAATGGATCAACAGCAAAGTAAGAACTCAGAAATTATAGGGTAAAACATAATTTCCACAATGATGCAAAAGATAAAACTAAGCAATGGACTCTCACAAAATAAGATGAATAGAACACTACAACACTTATTATCTCAATAAATGTCAATGGCTTGAATTCCCCACTGAAGAGGCATAGATTGGCTGACTGGATTAAAAAACACAAACCATCCATTTGCTGTCTACAGAAAAAACACACAGCTTCAAAAGAAAAATTAAAACTCAGAGTTAAGGGTTGGAAGACAATTTTTCAGCCAAACAGAATTCAGAAGAAAAGAGGAGTTGCAGTCTTATTTTCAGATACATGTGGATTTAAAGCAACTAAAGTAAAAAAAGACAAAGATGGTCACTTTATATTGGTCAAGGGAAAAATACAACAAGAAGACATTTCAATTCTAAATATTTATGCACCCAATTTAAATGCTCCCAGATTCTTGAAACAGACCTTACTCAGTCTGAGCAATATAATATCCTATAATACCATAACAGGGGACTTTAATAATCCTCTTACAGAGCTGGACAGATCCTCTACACAGAAATTAAACAAAGATATAAAGTACTGAAATGAGACCCTAGAGCATCTGTGCTTGATAGACGCCTATAGAGCACTCCATCCCAAAGATAAAGAATATACATTCTTCTCCTCACTCCATGGAACATTCTCCAAAATTAATCATATCCTAAGACACAAAACAAACCTCAACAGACTCAAAAGAATTGAAATTTTACCTTGTATCTTCTCAGACCACAAGGCACTAAAGGTGGAATTCAACTCCAACAAAAACATTCAACCCCACACAAAGGCATGGAAATTAAACAACCTTCTGTTGAATGACAGTTGGGTGCAGGAAGAAATAAAACAGGAAATCATTAACTTCCTTAAGCACAACAATGAAGATACAAGCTACCAAAACCTCTGGGATACTGCAAAAGCAGTTTTGAGAGGAAAATTTATCTCTTTAGATACCTACATTCAGAAAAACAGAAAGAGAGTGCATCAACAAACTCACAAGCCATCTGATGGAATTGGAAAATGAAGAGCAACCTAAGCTTAAACCCAGCAGAAGAAAAGAAATATCCAAAATTAAATCAGAGATCAATGAAATTGATAACAAAAGATTCATTCAGTAAATTCATGAAACAAGGAGTTTGTTTTTTTTTTAAAATAAATAAAATACATAAACCTTTGGCTAGACTAACTAGAAATAAAAAAGTAAAATCTCTAGTAACCTCAATCAGAAATGATAAGAGGGAAATAACAAGTGATGCCACAGAGATACAAGAGATCATCTCTGAATACTACCAGAGACTCCATGCTCTGAAATGCGACAATGTGAAGGAAATGGATCAATATTTGGAATTACACCCTCTCCCTAGACTTAGCCAGGAAGAAATAGAGCTCCTGAACAGGCCAATTTCAAGCATTGAGATTAAAGAAACAATAAAAAAGTCTCCCAACAAACAAATGCCCTGGTCCAGATGGCTTCACACCAGAATTCTATCAAGACTTCAAGGAAGAGCATATTCCCATACTCCAGAAATTATTCCAAAAAAAGTTGAAGAGGAAGGAATCTTCTCCCAACACCTTCTATGAAGAAAACATAACCCTGATACCAAAACCAGGAAAAGACCCAACTAAAAAGGAGAATTTCAGACCAATTTCACTCATGAATATAGATGCAAAAATTCTCAACAAAATATTAGCCAATAGATTACAGCTTATCATTAAAAAAAATCATACATCATAATCAAGTAGGTTTCATCCCAGGGACGCAAGGCTGATTTAACATATGCAGGTTATCCACCCTATCAACAGAAGTAAAACCAAATACTATATGATCCTCTCAATAGATGCAGAAAAAGCATTCAATAAAATCCAGCATCCTTTTCTAATTAGAACACTGAAGAATATAGGCATACGTGCACATTTCTGAAACTGATCTAAGCTATCTATAACAAACCCACAGCTAATATTTCTCTGAATGGAGTAAAACTGATAGCTTTTCCTCTCAGAACTGGAACCAGACAAGGTTGTCCTCTGTCACCATTACTATTCAACATAGTGCTGGAAGTTCTAGCCAATACAATTAGGCAAGACAAGGAAATAAAGGGCATCCAAATGGGAGCAGAGATTAAACTCTCCCCTTTTGCTGATGATATGATCTTATACCTGAAGAACCCCAAAGACTCAACCACAAGACTCCTGAAAGTCATCAAAAAATACAGTAATATCTCAGGATATAAAATCAATGTCCACAAGCCTTTGCATATGCCAATAATAGCCAAGATGAGAGGCTAAATAAGGACACAACTCCCTTCACCATAGCTTCAAAGAAAATGAAATACCTAGGAATATACCTAACAAAGGAGGTGAAGGACCTCTATAAAGAAAAGTATGAAACCCTAAGAAAGGAAATAGCAGAGGATATTAACAAATGGAAGAACATATCATGCTCATGGCTGGGAAGAATCAACATTGTTGAAATGTCTATACTTCCCAAAGCAATCTACCTATTCAATGCCATCTCTATTAAAATACCAACATCATACTTTCAAGATTTGGAAAAAAAATGATTCTGCATTTTGTATGGAACCAAAAAAACCCCGTATAGCTAAGGCAATTCTTAGTAAAAAAAACAAAGCCGGGGCATCAGCATACCAGGCTTTAGGCTGTACTACAAAGCCATAGTGGTCAAGACAGCATGGTACTGGCACAAAAATAGAGACATCGACATTTGGAATTGAATAGAAAACCAGGAAATGAAACTAACATCTTAAAACCACCTAATTTCGATAAACCAAACAAGAACATATCTTAGGGGAAAGAATTCTTATTCAATAAACGGTGTTGGGAGAACTGGATATCCACATGTAAAAGACTAAAACTGGACCCACACTTTTCCCCACTCACAAAAATTGATTCAAGATGGGTGAAGGACTTAAATTTAAGGCATGAAACAATAAAAATCCTCAAAGAAAGTATAGGAAAAACACTGGAAGATATTGGCCTGGGGAAAGACTTCATGAAGAAGACTGCTGTGGCAATTGCAACAACAACAAAAATAAACAAATGGGAGTTAATTAAACTGAAAAGCTTCTGTACAGCTAAGGAGACAACAACCAAAGCACATACACTACCTACACAATGGGAAAGGATATTTGCATATTTTGAATCAGGCAAAAGCTTGGTAACTAGGATCTATAGAGAACTCAAATTAATCCACATGAAAAAAGCCAACAATCCCATATATCAATGGGCAAGAGACATAAATAGAACCTTCACTAAAGAAGACAGACAAATGGCTAACATACATATGAAAAAAATGCTCACCATCCCTAATCATTAGAGAAATGCAAATCAAAACCACCCTGAGATACCATCTAACCCCAGTGAGAATGGCCCACATCACAAAATCTCAAAACTGCAGATGCTGGCATGGATGTGGAGAGAAGGGAACACTTAGACACTGCTGGTGGGACTGCAAACTAATACAACCTTTTTGGAAGGAAGTATGGAGAACCCTCAAAGAACTCAAGCTAGACCTCCCATTTGATCCTGCAATCCCATTACTGGGCATCTACCCAGAAGAAAAAAAATCCTTTTATCATAAGGACACTTGCACTAGACTATTCACTGCAGCTCAATTTACGATCTCCAAAATGTGGAATCGGCCTAAATGCCCACCAACCCAGGAATGGATTAACAAGCTGTGGTATATGTACACCATGGAATACTATTTAGCCATTTAAAAAAATGGAGACTTTACAGCCTTTGTATTAACATGGATGGAAATAGAACACATTATTCTTAGTAAAGCATCACAAGAATGGAGAAATAGGAATCCTATGTACTCAATTTTGATATAAGGACAATTAATGACAATTAGTGACATGGTGGTGGTAGGGGAAAGAGAGAGCAGAGAGAGGAAGGAGGAGGGAGGAGTGGGGAAGGGAATAGCAGAGAGAGGGAAGGAGGGGGTGGGGTCTCAGTGTGTACCACACCTTTTGGGGGCAAGACAATTGTAAGAGAGACTTTACCTAACAAATGCAATCAGTGAAACCTGGTTTCTTGTACCCTCAATGAATCCCCCACAATAAATTTTTTAAAAAGATAACATGTTATTATGCAGGGAGGAATTTAAAATTGCACATGAACTTTATGTCCGCCCTGTATGTCCTGAGTTTTCAGAAACCTCCATCACACCAGTCTGATGGAGGTCTGGAAAATGCAGACCAGTCACACAGACCGATCTCAGGTAAGAGAGGACTGAGGACTGAGCACTCTTCTTTATTCTAAGTTTCTTCCTAAGGGGCCTGGAGAGAACTGCATCTTCAGGTCAAATCTCCATGTGTAACCTCCATGGATTGGCTTATATTTTCTATATAACTTCTGTTTTCCTAAAACGTACCCCTACCTTTAAAAACCCTTGCTTATAAACCATCATGAGGTTCAGAACTTAAGCATAGCTGCCCATTCTACTTATGTGAAGGCGTGCAATAAAGCACATTTTTCTCCCACTGCAAATAGCAGCATCAGTGTCTGGCTTTACTGCACCAGGCAAGCAGACCTCAGTTTGGTTGGCTAACAGTTCAATATCCAGGTCCAAATGATACCACTTTGATCTGCTAAAATCTAGGATGTTAGTGACTAGAAATCTCCTGCTTAGCAGCTAAAATGTTTTGAGTAGTCTGCTGTCCTGGACATGGTTCCCAGACCTTCCACAGGTATTAACTTACCTAATTGTCAGAGTCACCTTATAGCAGAGTCTTTAAACCTTTTTTTTCATCTCACAGCACATTTGAACCTACAGTTAAACTTCCATGACACACTTAAATTAGGTTGATTAATAAACAACTAGAAATACTGTGCTTTAAACTTCTTACAAAAATAATTTATGATCTTTAAAACTTTTCATGGCACATCTAAGATCCTTTCACAGCACACCAGTGTGCCATGGCATACCAGTTTGGAAAAAAAAAAAAAAATCACTGCCTTATAGGGTTAAGTATTGTGATCATTCTCATTTTACAGAGAGTACTGAGGCAGAGAGTGGTCAAGGAGCTTGTCCCAGGGTCATGTGGGGAGGTGCTGGGACTCAGAAGCAGCTCCTCCATCCCAGAGGCTGCCCCTTAGCTGCAAGTCTAGAAGAGAAACTGCGAATGCTGTCTGCCCATGCCTGTCGAGGACCTGCAGCCGTCCCTCCTCCTCCTCCTCCTCCTCCTCCCCCTTCCTCTCATGGCAGAATTACCCAGCTCTGACTGCAGCTCTGGAAAACGAATTTTGCAAACACAGCAGGGGGGAAGGTTAACTATTTCCCTGGAAGTCTTTTCCAACAAAAACAAATTAACAGCTAGATGGTACTGGATGTAAATGAAACTGACAAATTTCAGCGTAGTAAAGAGGTTCAACGTCTTTTCACTGCCTCCTGAACCAGAGGCTGAGCGCCTTGCCATGGTTGACATAAATCTCCTCTCCCCAACTTTTTCCTTATTACTTAAACTCTAAAGTGCTAAATACTTTTTTACTTGTATTAAATTGATAACACAGTTTGATGTTTTCACTGTTTAGTGCAGCATTAAAAGCTCAGGCAGTCACAGTGGCAGTTTATCAAACAAAAGTTACATAGTAAGGACATCAGCAGGGTGACCTTCCATTTCATTCACTGAAACTATTTTGAGCCTCTACTGTGCACAGAGGCACAGTCTAGGCAAAGTCCCTGCCTGCCTGATGCCAGCAGGGGAGAAAGTCAAAAAGGAATGAGCAAACATATGGGCCTACGTGTACACGCACATGTGTACACGTGCACAACTTCAGGAACTGACAAGTGATACTAAAACAGAGCAAGCCAAGACTAGGGGAGTACAAAATGTGTGTGGCCATAGTGAAATAAGTCACAAGAAAGGGAGCAGGAGATAGTGAGGAGCCAGCGTTTTCTGAATAGCCACCTCCCTCTCCTCCCGAGTCCATGCCACCATCACCTTCTGCTGGACAACTGTCATGCTTTCCTAAATGAATCTTCCATTCTTGCTTCTTATAGCCAGTTCTCCACATAAGCCAAATGATCCTTATAAATTATAAATCAGCTCAGGTCACCTCCCTGCTCAAGAACTCTCAAATATATCCATCTCAGCCAAGAAAACACACAAGCTCCATGCCCTGCCTAGCGAGGCTGTTGGTATGTGGGGACTACTCACCCTTCATGCCAGCCCCTTGCTCCCTCCACTCCCTGCGCAGCCCTTGTTCCTGTCTTGGGGGCTCTCCACAGGGCATGTCCTCTTCTAGGAGCTCTTCGCCAATCTAAAATAGCTCCCAACGAGGCACTCTCTATCCCTCGCTCTAGTTGGCTTTTCTTCACAGCCTGTATGCTACTTAACATCTGACCTACCTATTTCTTCATGTCCTATCTTTATTCACCTCTGTTAACCTCAGTGCCTGGAACGGCATTGTGTACAAAGTAGATGTTCAATACATATACATCAAATGAAAGAATGAATGACTTTTATGATGTCATCACTGACTCGGTTACGCAGAGTCAACTTATTCGCAGGTCTGGGCATCTAAACAATCATGCCACCTGGCCAGGGACTTTCGGTTCAAATCCTGACACCTGTAAGCCCAGAAGGCCACATTGTCCATCTGAGCCAACTGCTCCAAGAAGCTGACCCTCTGATTCTGACCCTAAGAGAACAAGGATTGTAAGAAATCATTTGACAACCTAACATTTATGCAAAAATTCTATCACATTGCTCTTAGTTGATGAATTTCTCTAAATTTTAAAGGAAGTAGAGTTGCCCTCTCAAATCCTCTCTGCTGGTCAACAAGTGGACAGAATTTCTAAATAAGCAAGAGCGTCTTCAGTGTTCTTTGCTTGCATGGAATGTGTCCTATGGTCACTCAGTCTTCACACACCTCCTCTCTGCTCATCAGATGGGCAAATCTCCCTTGTCACTAGGACAGTGGAGTGTATCTCATTCAGAGTGACCATCACTGTACAAAAGGCCTACACATTCCAGGCTAAAAGTGTAACTGGACTGTAACTCAACCATCCACTTTGGTCTGCTCTACTTTCCCATTAGGGAGACAGTAAGGTTGAAGAATCGGTCTTCTGTCTCCCCCCCAAGCTGGGAAAAATGAGCCATGCTGTGTGAACCCCAGGCCTCACCCAGGTGCTCCTAGGCATAACCTAGGGGTCCTTAACCTCCTAAGGACAGCAGACCCCCAGGTAATCCTGCCTCATAGAATTCCTTCTTCCAAACCCAGAACAGTCTGACTACAGGGAAACGGCACCATGTCATGGACAGCAGTTTTTGCATCTTGGAGGAATATAAAACATACTACTTAGTCACATCTCTCCACTTTTACATAGGAACTGGTTTTTTTCCCTTGGTTATTCATTTTGCCACCTGCTGGCACTTACTGGCAGATAAGTGATTGTCAAAGATGGAGCAGGTTAAAGAAAGAAAGATTTAAAATTGGGAAAGCTTTATTCTGTCACATAATTTCATTTTCTGGAAACTGAAAAACATCACTATGATATGATTCTAGGGGCTGAGGACCCGAATCAGTTAAGCACTCATATCAAAATTACTGTAGAAATGAAACAAGATGTGTAACACACAGGGCTTTTGTTGGGCTGCACAGTAATCATGTAAAAATGGCAATTAGTTCCTTTAAAGGATGATAATTAACATTGCCTTTACATAACCCTTTTTTTTTAGATTTTCTTCTTTACGGATGTTTTCCTGCATCAGCAATCAGGGAAGTAATCAACAGCGATGTCAAGCATTTTCCCTGAGACATAAACACTTTCATCAACACCTTCACATACACATTCCCATTTGGAAGATGGGGGAGGAAAGGAGATGGGGGGTTGGAAAGGCATACTTCTTCCCCTGCAGCATTCTGGAATACTCTTGCTGCTGACTGCGGACTGCAGGATGAGGCCCTGCCCATAGACTCAAGACTGCAAAGAAAAGTCTCCTTTGCTTCTTAAGTGCTATTCCCAGGCCAACTTCCCAAAGAGATGCAGCCATTTGTGAGCATTTTGTCAGGCACTAAGTATATATGACAATGGATAGGGATGCTCTCTGCCTTTGAGGGAGGGACACATCAGTAGATGTGATAAAAGTAGTCATGAGATAAAAGTACAACTCATCTATTGGTTTGGACAAGTGATTGTTGAGGATTTATATGCCAGGCTCTGGGCTCGGTGCCTGTAGCTCAGCAGCTAGGGTGTCAGCCACATAAACCAGAGCTAGTGGGTTCAAACCCAGCCTGGGCCTGCCAAACAAAAATGACAACTACAACCAAAAAATATCTGGGCACTGTAGCGGGTGCCTATAGTCCCAGGTACTTGGGAGGCTGAGGCAAGAGAACCACTTAAACCCAGGAGTTTGAGGTTGCTGTGAGCTGTGACACCATCGCACTCTACCAAGGGTGACATAATGAAACTCTGTCTCAAAAAAATAAATATATATATACATTCATATGCATATACATATATATATGCATGCCAGGCTTGGTCTGGATGCTGGGCCCAAGGCAGTGTGCAAATACAACAGTGCCTAATATGCACAAGGTATTGCAAGAACAGAAATGTCTTTCATTGGATCCAAGAGGACGGAGGAAGGCTTCTGTGAAGAAGAAGGCATTCAAAACCCTGGAAGGATAAAAGATTGTGTAGAGGGCATCACCAATAGTGGTAAGAGCACATGCACCAATCAGGCACACCCAAGCCCACCTCTCCCTGTGGGCCCGGAATGTAAGTGAGGCAGGGAGCAGCCACAGTGAGCCTGGGGATATGAGACAGGGTGGGCAAGGGCTGGGAATGCCACAGCAGGACTGACCACTCTCCCAGAGTCAAAGTGACCTTGAAGGGTCCTGAAGCTCAGGAATGACATGATCCACTCCCCTTGCCAGATGCAATTCCCTCCTAACTTGATTTTTATTTTGCAGCCATTGCATCTCCATTAGAAGCTTGAAAATGCATTAAAAATAATTAGCAAATACAAATAAGCTTCAAAGAACAAGGCATTTAAGATTTTTCTGTTTTGATTAGAGAAGCACTGAAAAGGGGGGAGAAAAAAGGAAGAAACCTTATCACAGACCGAATATTTTTAAAAATTAAGTGAGCTAAAAAGCAGCTTCCTAGGGACAAACCTTCCTGACTTGGCAATTTTGCTGGAACTGTTCGTTTCCATCTCTGCTGGGACCAACAGAAGCTGCATGGTAAACGTTTTCCGCATTCCCTGTGGCCTGCTGCCCACATAACACCTCCGTGGCAGCCCCATAAAGATACAAAGTTGGCCACTGAGGCTCACGGTGAACAAGCCAGCTTCTGACAGATCCAGAGACAAGTGGAAACACATATCCTCACCACTGATGATGGCTGCAGAAAAGGCTACTTTTTAAAAAAGTTTTAGTTAATTGAATAAGACAACATTCTTAAGGGCATTCAAACTGAGTACTTAATTTCTCCATCATGTGAAGGGCAATTTCAGATCCTGCTGGCCCAGACTTCAACTGTTCATCCATTCAGGGTCTATAAATGAGACTATTATAGACAAGACTTCTCAGAAAATGGTATTCTGAATACACTGATGCAATAAGATTACAATGCCATGCTGCAGTTTCCAATCCAAAACCAATAGTGAGTGAGTGCATCCAGTTTATTGATTAAACCTTAAAGTTAGACTAGCTTCCGATGAACTAGACAGCTTCAATACAAATGCAAACAAATTTAATTTCTATACAATTATCTGCCTTCCAAATAAAGTTATAAAGCCCACTAAGTGATACTGTAATTAGGTTGACTGTTTTCTTCATTGTGGAAGCAAGCATATTAAACTATTCTATCTCAAACACCAGTGTTGCTATTAGTGAACCCATGCACGAAACAAGGAGTGTTTGTTAATCACTGAAAGTTGTCAAGATGTTTAATTGCCACATTTTGGAATAGTTCAAATGTCTCCAGTTAAAACCCAAACTAAGAGATGGGCTAAAAAGTAGTTTTACCCTTCTGCTATGTGTAACTGCACTTAGGTAACAAAAAAAAAAAAAGGCAAAACTGATCTGTGCTATTAGAAGGGAGGGTAGTGGTTAAGTAAGTGTGGCTGGTGGGGTGGGAGGCAGTGATAGTGGCCAGAGAAGGCACAAAGGGGGGGCATGTAGGGACTGTACAGGTTTTGTGCTTATCTTTTTTTTGGAGACAGAGCCTCAAGCTGTCGCCCTGCGTAGAGTGCCATGCACAGCAACCTCCAACTCCTGGGCTCAAGCCAGTCTCCTGCCTTTGCCTCCCAAGTAGCTGGGACTACAGGCGCCCGCCACAATGCCTGGCTATTTTTTGGTTGCAGCCATCATTGTTGTTTGGCGGGCCCGGGCTGGGGATTCGAACCTGCCACCTTAGGTGTATGTGGCTGGCGCCTTAGCCGCTTGAGCCACAGGCTCCGAGCCTGTGCTTATCTTGTTTCTCCATCTAACACAGGTGTGTTTGCTGGTGACAGCTCATCAAGCTGTAAACTAGACGTGTGCACTGCTCTTTATGTATCAATACGTCTTAAAATACTGAGAGTGGAAGACAAAGCACAATCCACTCTCACAAACACCACAAGCTGTCACAAGTTCAGATCTGTGTGGCATTTGATAGAGAAACAGTATCATGTAGGCAGAAACCAGACCAATAGGAATAATTTTATTCTCTCTCATCACCTTTTCTTAAGATCTCAGCTACTCACTGATGAACCTACCAGAGGTGACACCAAAACAGATCACTGTGTTACATCCCCTCCTCGATACACAATTATTTCTGGCCATAATGAATATATTCTTGAGTCATCCTTTAATTTTAAAAGGAATATTTAAAAGAATTTCCATTATAAAGTTATCTCAAATTCGGTAAAATATTTCTTCCTTGTATTTTCAAAGTGTATTACGTGTACTTAACTTTCATGCTGAATACTCACTTGTTTCAAATATAAATGACACAAAAACTCCCAATGGTCACATGACAGAACTGATGAAAACTCAAGTTCTGTTTATCTTAAACTGAGCTATCATTGTTACAAATCTCTACTTAAACACAGGAGACAGCCTGCTTCTACAGGAAGGTCTAGTTCTGAACTGCTAGGAATTTACTCTTCAAGCAAAGCGTGGAGCTGAGTGCACAGGACCAATTATGAAACCAAATATTCTCTGCATTAACTTCCATATGGAATATGATGATTATTAAATGGTTAGAACAGTGTACTGGGCTGGGCACAGTGACTCATACCTGTAATCCAAGAACTTAGGGAGGCCAAGGCAAGAGAATCACTTGAGGCCAGGAGTTCAAGACCAGCCTTAGCAAATTTTGAAAATGCACCAATGTGAAATGTGTGGGAATATGTTGCACGTGTATAGTATAAACATATACATGTAATTAATGATAGCAGCAATGACTTAGAACTTAGACCAAAATATTTTTTATGAAGTATTTTATCACCAGCTTTGTTTAGAATTGCTCCCACACTGTGATAACAAAAAAACAGCAGGGCCAAGATCAGTTTGATTATTTCTAGTCTCAATAGACTGTCCCACCCTCAGGAGGCAGCTGCTGCACAACCAGAGGCCAAGAACCACACCACACCAACAAAATAGCTCCTGGAGACACAAAACAAACCTCAAGTTCTGGCACAAAAGCTTGTGTGTTGGACACAAAGACAGCCCTTGCAGTGCATACGAGGGTGGAGTAAGGTTCTGACTCAGCACTATTGACTCTCTGGGCTGTAGTTCCTGGCTGTGGGAGGTGACCTGTACATGGTAGGATGCTTAGCACCCACCTGGCCTCCACCCACTGGAGGCCAATAACAGGCTCCTAGAACCACCACCAATGCAGCCAGTGCCCCCAGGGAGCAAAATCATGCCCAGCTGAGAATCACTGTTAGAACATCTTTGGAAAAACACACCAGAAATCAGGTACACTGACTTGGGTTTTCACATTCAGCCCTTGAATTCTTAACATGTATATATATTTCTCATTCAAAAAAAAATACATTTAAATACACAAAGGAAACTAGAGAAAGAAACAAGGAAAGAATGTTTAGGTAACAGAATGAATCACTGGGAATGGGCCTGCAGCGCTCTCAAATTATCTTTGCTTTTTTCCTTTCAAAAACGTCCCTAATGAACAGAAAGAAAAAAAATTAACATCTTTCCAAAAAGGTCATTCCACTCCATGAAAGATTTTCTACAAACACAGAAAAGTACATTTAAAATATATATACGTCTATGTGTCTCCTGTTTTACATACAACTCCAACTTTGTTATGGTAACAGGTCAGACTGAAGCAGAATGGAAGCAGCAGACCTGGCAGGGGAAGCAGGGCAGTAACCAGACGGAAGACCCTCCTTTATAACATGAGAGCTGCAGCAAGAAGGCAGGGCAGTTGCCTTATACAACCTCAGCTGTGAACGCGGACATCAGGCAACTCAAATACCGCTCCTGTGCATGTCTGTGAATGACCAGGAAAGTGCTATGTTGATTTGGGGGGTCACACGTAACTTTTAGCAAGCAGGCAAATTTGCAAATACAGAAACCTGCATATAATGAATATGGACTAGACCTCCCTTCACAGAGTACCTCTGATAAACCAAGGAATTAATAAGGATAAAGCACATAGTGAAAATTCAACGCATACTAGTTATTATTTTGGGGGGGGGATCAGATGTATAAACAAGATACCATATAAAGAGTGGCAGGAATATGAAGGACACGGGTAGAAACATGGCACAGGAAAAGGACTCAAGAATCCAAGTTCTTTTCCTAAAGCAATCTCCTACTCTACTTATCTTCCTCTGCACCGAGAGGTTACACACCCAGTGCCAGCCATCTACCTGGGAGCTCTCCAACCCATTCTCTGCGCACCTGTCCTTTGGCAGAGTATCACAGGAAATGGCACTTCCCAAGCTCCCTTGCCATCTAGCTTGCAGCCCTGCTGGCTGGGAGGTACATTGTGGGAAGGAAAGGGAAGGCTTCCCCCACTGCCCAGACTGTGGGGGGGATCTCCAGGGATGGCGCTTTCTCCAGAGGTTCCCACCTGCCTTTTCTGGTACCACTGTCAACACCGGCCCCCAATCCTAGGGGTGGCCATCCTCCTGAGATTAAGAATATCTAGGTTGCTACAACAGACCCTAGAAACTCCCATCTTCCAACATCTAAATACCCAATTTTTGTGTGCTAGCGTTTCTAACAGAAATGCCTCGTCCGGGCTTTGTGACTGGCACCCTGCTAAAACCCGGCTCTGGAAGGAGCATCGCCCTAAACTCTTCCGCCACTCACCCCCACTGTGCATCCCAGAATCTCACCTTTCATATCCCGTCACCTGGCTTCTCTGAAATGAGAGCAAATAAAGGTCTGGCTTCATTTTTAATTCACTACTACAGGAAGAGAAAAGCCTATTTAGGAAAATATTACAGCAATTTTAGCTTTTTAATCAAGTCACGTCGCCTCTGCCACCTTTCAACATGGGCTACTGGTTACCTGCACGTGGATGCAGCCACTGTTTCCGTCTACTTAAGTGCTGTTTATCTTTCAAAGCCCTCCACTGGTAAATACCTGGATTTTTTATTTAATCCAAATGCAGCCTCTGGCACATCGCCAGCTCACTCACAGTCCGCATCAGCCATCCCAGGCTGCTGCCAGCCGCCTGAGTAAGCACTGCCCATCAATCTTGAGGCAGCCTCATTCTCCTCTTTCCATTGTCTCTACCTGAGTGCACGAAAATGTCCTGCCTGAGCAGAATCAAGCTCCAGCGTAACAGATCAATAAATGACTTCATTTAGACAAAAGAATATAATAGTAAGCTCCTCATCCATGAATCAGAAGAGAATGAGAAAGAGCAAATGAGGGGACGCCAGCTACTCAGAAAAATCCACACTCTTGTCTTCTCCCTGGGCCCATCGCTAGACGACACTTTTCAGCCAGGGGTGACCAGGTGACTAGGTTCTAGGCCACAGAATGGAAATAGACAGGAACACTAACCGTTGCCAGGCCCCAGACATAAAAACCTCCATTCTGGCTTCTCCATTTGTACTCCCGAATCTCATGTGCTGGAATGACAATTATTGAAGGGTGACCCTGGAAGGCCTGTGTTCAGAGAGTCCGGGCCTATGTAGCCTGGGTCACCAAATGACCTCTTTAAAGCAGTCATTCTCCCACGCCCCACAGAGGTGTTCACCAGCCGGCAACTATGAAGAAAAAAGGTGACACTACAGATCTCTCTCATACACTCAGGTCCGTTTGTTACAGGTCACTAATGCAGTATACGTGCCTTTCAAAGGAGCAGTCAAGGGGGCCAGGAGAAAATCCCTGTCCCTTCCAGAAGGAACCCTGAGACAAACCCACTTGGGCAAGCGGCTTGGAAATAAGGGGCTGATCCTGGTCACCATGGTCAACATGTTGTGTTGGGAGGATGGTGACAAGCTACTGAACCACCACTTTCATTCTGTAGCCTTAAAACCAAGACTCAGAAGTCAGAGCAGCCCCCCCCCACACATGGGCAGACACAGAGCTAAGATACACATCTCCAGGGTCAGGGTCACTCAAACGGGAGTCAGTGGAGTGGTGTCAGCCCACCAAGTGTCTGTCCTGGTCTGTAAAGGGATTAATACCAAAATTGAGGGTAAGTGTTCTAGAAACATCTATAGTGATTTTCTAGAGTAATATAGCTTTGGATCTAAAAATAAAATTGGCGTCTTATATCATGGGCTTCATTTTTATTTCATTTTTCCCGCCATTTATTGTACAAGTCCATGATGGTTTAGAATTTTTAATAACTGTTCTGTTTTTCTAGATACCAGAGTCTCAAACCTCTTCAGCTGAATTCCCAAAGCCTCCATGTCCCCTTCCCAGTCTTTTGTGCCTCCTCCCAACCCCTCAGGCTCAGCAAGTCCCTTCATCCTTCCTCTCAAGGAGGCCCCTCTCAGAAAGTGGATGGCCTTAAACTCTCCCCACCCTGCCAACATGCTAGCTGTAGGCACTGGTTCCTGAATACCACTCTAAGACTCCAGCCAAAACGAAGGGTTAAGTGAACAATTATTCATCACATAACAACACCGCTGGGAGCTAAAACAGCACAGGGCTCTGCTCCAGAAAGTGGCCAGTTAGAAGAAGGAATGGACTAAAACCCTGCTGATGAGGCTTGCCCACGAATCTGAACCTCAGGAGGCATCTCTGCTGCTAGGTGAACAGCACCTCTGTCCATCCTGCTAAACCTGAAAGGCAAAGTAAAGGGCCCTGCCTCTCTCTTCCAAGGAGGCCGACACACATGGAGAAATCCCATACCTGCTTAGGGGAAGAATGATAGGTTATTTACAAAGTGAGTCATCTATGTGGCATCAAAGTATGATGAAGTATTATGGGAAGGGAACAGGATGTGGAGACAGCATTAGCTCTGCCAAGCAGGACCAAATAAATTACCCTTTACAGGGAAGAGCTGAACTAGCTGGTGTGCATGCGTGCACACACACACACACACACACACACACACCCTCTCCTTGAAACTGAATTAAGCAGGAGAAACAGATGGCAAGAACATGACAGAATGAATAAAGGAAACAGTAAGGGGACAGCCAGATAGTGCCAACGTTCCTCAGCACTCAGGTACGTGGGGCTTCCATGCAGGTCTGGGTTTCAAGCAGATGACATTTTATAGAATTCCCAGGAACAAAAGGATAGTAACATAAGCAAAAGCAAGGACCTTTCAAAGTCACTAGATACACGTGATCAGGAAGACTAGAAAGGCAGCAAAGACAGGTACTGAGTGTCCTATAAGTCTCATCTGGATATCCGAAATATAGGTATATTTAAGGATTTTAAAAAATTTTTTTTGCAAGCAAAGCTAAAGAATAAATGTGTGATGCCATTTTGAAACCTCCTGCTGGGAGCCAGGACTCTGATGAGACGTAGTCAGCGCAGGTGTTCCTAGGGGTGAACGGCTCTGCTGCTGCACACCTGGCCCGGTGAGGCACCTTGCTCTTGGGCCAAGAGAGCAGCAGGGTTTAGCTCACCATGCCTCTCTGTCAACGGGAAGTGGCTACATAGAAAGCGATCCTAACGGCCTCTGTGGCACTTCACAAGCTCTGAGAATGACCAAGATGGGCTACTGCTGTGTGCCACAGGCCAACGGCCAGGCAGAGGTGACAGACGTTCCTGAGCTGACAGTCTTGCCAGAGCCTGTGGCCACTATCTAGCTGCCTCAAGAAGCCTTCTCCTGCCTGGCTTCTGGCAAGCCATGCACACACCACACAGCCCAGACCAGGCACTGGCAGCTCACAGAAGGTGGCCAGTGCCCTGGAAAAAGTAAATCTGAGCATAGGCAATGAAGGTTTTTTTTTGTTTGTTTGTTTTTTGAGATAGTCTCACTTTGTCACCCTTGGTAGAGTGTCATGGCATCATAACTCACAGCAACCTCAAACTCTTGAGCTAAAGTGACCTTCTTGCTTCAGCCTCCCAAGTACAGGCACCTGCCACAATGCTTGGCTAGTTTTTCTATTTTTAGTAGAGACGGAATCTCACTTTTGCTCAGGCTGGTCTAGAACTCCTGAGCTCCAATGATGCATCTGCCTTGGCTGCCCAGAGTGCTAGGATCACAGGTGTGAGCCACAGCACCTGACTGGAAGGTATTTGATTTTAACCACATCCTGAGACCTGCTGGTTAAGTCCCCATTTCTTGTCCCAAATTATTCACCTTTGATGCCAACAGGAAAACTTCAAATCCAGATTATGGGATTCAAACTTAATGATTAATGTATTTCAATGTCAGCACTACCCAAATAAAAGTAAAATGGAACAAAACCTCTTCCAGCTAAAAATAAGACTGCTTGACACGTGTTCCTCCCAGGCTGACACATGCCGGCCACTGGAAGCATGAAGAAGAAAAAGCCAGTCTTAGCCCTCAAGAAGTGTCCAGGCCCACAGTAACTAAGATGCATTCCAATTCCTTTGCCCTTTCCTTCACTATTTTTGCACCAGGAACATAGCATCATTCTCTTCCAATCATGTCTCAAGAAATAAAGTCTAGAAACTGATTCTCTGAGAAATCAGTGCATAAACAACCAGGTACCAGGTCTGCCAACCCATCCATCTGAGAAAGATTTTCCAACATTCCTTTCCCAAGGACGTCCTCTCTTATCACAGGCTACATAGCTACCAGAACTGACTCATTTGGTCTTAGAAGCTAATATCTTTCCCGTTCTAAACTGACTCATATGGTCACAGCTTCTTCCTACCAAAATCAGAGGAGATGATTTTATAACATGGGCCAGGAGCAGGGTGGTACTACTTCACTGCCTTTAGGAAGTCTTAACTGTCCATTCAGGAGGATGGCCAAAGCATGCAGAGGCCACGCGATTTATATGCTAAAGGCATGCAATTAAAGAATCATAAGAAATGTAAAGTCATCTGGGGTATGGCTTTCAAGTTATAAATGTCAGTGACAGTGAAGTCTGCTGTTTTGGGAGCTCCTCCAACAGCAGGTTGACAACAGCCCGACCCAGCAGCTCTGGAGGAGGCTGACAGACAGCTGCTCTTTCGGTAGTTACTCCCAGAAGTGCCAAGAGGTTTCTCCAAAGGCAGCTAGGTATATGGCATGCTGGAAGGAGAAAGTGACAACATATTTGGTGGCAGAGAGACACAGCCCAGGAGTCCCACACGACGCCAGCACGTCTGTCTGCTCCATAAAGGCTGTCAAACCCACACGGTGCAGAGTTGACAACAGGAGGGAGGTGCAGATGCTGCCATAAGAATCACAGCACAGTAAATGCAGAAAGATGCTCATCTTTCCACTGGACCCAGTTCCAGTCCCCGCAGCCTGGCAACCCTTGGGGAGCGGTGACCAGACTCCCCTATCTATTGGCACCAGTTTCAGTGAAAACAGACCCTTGAAGACAGACTATTCAGTTGTCTAGTCCCTGAAATGAAGTCACATTCCCATTACCCAGGGTGTAGGGGTGTGTATAGGCAGGGAAGGACAGATTAAATATGCTCGGTATACTTTAGACAAAGTCCCATATCTTTAGACATTCAAAATCCCTTTGAGGTTGCAAAGGACACACACATCCTGTTTCTCTGTTTTCTCCGAGCAGGACACATTCTCAAGGTGACGGCTAGGGAACAGACTCGTGAAGTCACATGATTTTCCAGCTCTAGCATTTATGCTTTTATTCCCGTTTAAGACAATCTATCTGCTTATGAGTTGTTAGAATGTTTTTTCCTGTGATGGTGTTAGAGGCGATATATGTTCAAAGACCCACATGAATTTTAAGAAAAAAAAAATTAAGGAAGTTTCATGATTTATTTTTTTGACCCTGTAACTTTGATATCCAAATCCTATCAGCCTGTGAAATCCAAACACTCTGCTCCAAAGTGAACGTGTGATTTACCAAGGTAACTCTCAGGTGTAGCCTAAGCAGTGGTTTCAAGTGCTATACACAATTCAGGCTGTTAAAATAAGGAAGTACTTAGCAAATTGCTTCCACCATAAAATATAGTCATAATTGGGGACAAAAATGTATTCCTTGATTACATTCACATCATGACTCTCTGTGTCAGGCCTGGGTTGGGCTGGTCTGAAGGGCCAGCCCTTCTATGGAAGAGTAAGTGGCCATGGAGAAGCTCAACAAATTTATACAAATTTATATATATTCTGAATGAAGTAATAGCCTTCTGCTTCAGCCAATTCACTGATTTTATAGAGATAAAATATTCTTGTTCAATTACCCTGAAAGATCAATTCCACCACACAGACAGAAATACCAGGATTACAGGTGATATTCATAGAGCCACCTTCTGGCCCGACAGGACAAGCAAGAGTGTTTATATTTTGATAGTTGAAATGACAACATTTCATTAAAGGACTTGGTCCTTTCTGCCCCAGGGGCAAATATCCTGCCTGGGCACGATGCTCATATGCTTAGCTAGAATGAATACTTGCTTACTATGGTACTTACGTGGCCTAAGGGAGCCTCCGCCAATGTCCACTTTAGGATAGGAATCACTCCTGAAACACAAGGACAAGGACATTTTTAAGTTCCTCCTCTTTAAGGACTTGATCCATCACTGCATACAGATAGGCTGACAAAGAGCTTGTACGAACCTTGTTTCTCCCATTTTGGAACCCACTTGCCTTTTAAGATAGTCTCCCAAAAAAAGATAAGCTAAAAATAATTAAGTGGGAGGCCCTATCACTTCAACACCTAGGGGCATTTGTCTAAAAAATATTATCTCCCTTGTTAGGATTCAATCCATTTATTATTAGTTCAGGAAGAAGGCAGCTACACTTGGCAACAAGGGAACACTTGCACAAAACTACTCTTTGTTCCAAATCTCAACAGGCATTAAACCAAAGCTTTTTACCAATCCTAATGCTCTCCAGACTGGCCCACATTAATACATGCACAGTGCCCCAAGTATAGGTGTATACACAATTTTAAAAATAGATAGTTCTATTTTAAAAAACTAAGGAGTTCATGGGAGAAGATCAAAACAATCAAATTATAAGCCTGTTCATTCAAATATAGCAGATTACTTATAGCTGCTTCCCCTTGAATAAAACCAAAAGTAGCAGCAAAATGCATTTTAGAAATAGATCTACTTAGAAATATATCTTCTGATGTGGCTATTATTTTCCCTGTACAATACTCCAACAGAAGGAACAGGAGGAAAACACGACAATACATACAGTATGTTTCTGACATTCACGCAACGCATCAGCAGAGACTTATAAATCTGAAAAGGACCTCAATTAGGAAGGGAGGACAGATCCACCTTCACAGTGACTACCTGGAAAGTCTTCTAAGACTCAGTCTTAGGACTTCAAGGAAGAACATACCGGACAATTTTCTTCTCAAAGATTTCTCAAAGAATTGTTATTTTTAATCCAAATGATGCCAATTCCCTCCTTATATGGTCTGCAGCATAAAACTACATGAACAGTACTAACATTTTTGTCTGTGTCAACCAGATCTGAGGTTTGTTAAGAGGTTTGTGCACTAGGGCAGCTTGGGAGAGCAGATTCAACCTACAATCATTCCAAATCCTCTGTCCCCATGGAACAGCCTGGGTTCAATGAATGTTTACTCAAAAATGGAAGACTGAAACTGAATCAAGGCCTGTGACTCTTCGTATACTAGTTTCTGTCTAAGATAGCTGAGGTGAAGGAATGGGGTTTGAAATCCATTTTTAGAAAACAACCCTTAACATTGGTCATTATCAGAACACTTCATTCCTGAATAGCGGTGTAGGCTAACAGAATGAATACCCAGGTCCCTCAGGCCTAAATACCACCGGCCTGCTTCCAACACTTGTACTCTTTATATTTCTATAAGCATCTCATTTGGTGCATTATATGGCAATTTTCCTTGTGAATACTAGGATCAAGTCCATGGGCAGTACATGACTTATGAATCATACTCATGATAAAACTGTAAAATTCAAAAAAGTATTCATAATGTAAAGTAGTAGTAGTATTCCTTCACCAATGCTTTCAAGCTGGTTTTGTTTTTTGCTTTAACTATAGCTACAAAGTTAAGAACTCAATCATGTTTTTATCTTAAGAATCAGACACGCTACTTTGAGTCACAAGAAAACACAGACTGGGTCACCCTTGGCTCTGTTCATTTGCAAAATTCTTGGTCACCAAGAACTCAAAATGCCATTTACTGCTATCCTCAACAAAGCTTTGGTGTTCGACTTATCTTACATATCATTCCCTGCAGAGTCAACCACATGACATTAATGAAAATTTATAGCCATTTCTAGCTGTGTCTATAGATAAAATATTGAAAGAGGGTCTTTCCCCTTCCTAATTTTCAAAGCATCCTTACATCAAGATGTGACCCACAAGTATGTTCTCTGGGGATTAACTGGCTCCCTCAACTTCATTTAGGCTTATGCTTTGATTTACCACCCTTCTTTAAATGACACCTAAACTGTGAGAGCATTTGTAGATCAGATCATGAGAGTACAATTCTATCTTGCAAGAGGAATAAGGCAGCAATCACAGGGGGTGGTGACAGTGTAGCCAAGAAAAACTGGAGTCCCATTTTCAAACAACATTTACCCTTTTCATTTTACATGTCATGTGAAAAACACGGCAATTGCCCAACCAAAAACGGCCTACTTGATGAAGCCTGTGCTATGCCACCGCACCCTGTTAGAAATCTGCGTTTGTTTCTCCCTCCCTGGAATCCAAAGCCTGTCCAAAGGGGAGCCATGATGACCAGATGCACGAGAGAGTCCACCCCGTGCAGTACCCACTGGGAACCTGATGACACAGGATGGTGGATTCCAGACCTGCCAGTCTCATACCTCCCCACCCCTTTACGTGCATCAGCACCAGAGCCTGTTAGGTTAATCTCTCAGTTTATACACTCAAAGGTCTTTTTCTCTTATTCCCTATGGACAGCATTTTTCCCAGTAGTGAAATCTCAGAATCCTGAATGCCAAAAAACCATCAAGGATTTCCCTCTCCTTTTCTAGCCTAAGGCAAAGGTAGGTGAGAACACCAAGGCTGCCCTATACATTTATTCCTATACATGTGTCAAAGGTTCGGCCTAAAATACCTTCATACCTAGGAAGATTTCAAATAAGACTGACTGATATGCACTAGAAGCAAATAATGGCCAAGTTTATAAACTTTAAATCATTCCATCTTCCTTATTAAGCATCACCTAACTCAGCAGACCCCGCCCCCATAATTACAGCACTGGTTTCACATGGCTTTCTACTACATTGGCTAGAGCAGCTGAATTCACATATTGTGACATTTTGCCTGGTTACCTAGATCTAGAGTGGTCTTTGATATCAAAACATACACACCAATAACCTGAAATAGGTTTGGTTTCATTATACTTCACAACTTTCCAGCATTTCCATTTCATTGAGGCCTTGTCAATCTCCATGGAAAGTTTCCTAAAATATATAGATTCTAGGCTCGGCGCCTATAGCTCAACCGGCTAAGGCACCAGCCACGTACACCTAAGGTGGCGGGTTTGAATCCCCAGCCC
>NW_003852475.1:2269794-2280956 GCF_000181295.1 Otolemur garnettii | reverse complement strand
ATATATAGATTCTAAATTTGCCCCAACCTGCTCATGCTGCCTGGGCTCAAATACAGAGCTCAGCCATGAATTTGACTCTTCAAGCCCTCTTCTTCTTCTATCTAGAAAGAGGTAATCACCAGGCCTCATTAAGAGAAAAGGGGGGAGGGTTTCCCACGCCAAGGGACACCTGGCCAGTAGGATCAGAGTGAGTGAGCTCTCTACAAACATTAGAATGATGTTGCTGCGGTTGGCACTGTTGCTTTTAATGCATTAATTAACAGAACACTAAAAGGGCAGTTCTACAGCCACAGAGAAGCCTGGAATTTCAGCAGACCATGATGCCTGATGCCTTAGCACTTTCATCTTTCTGACAGTTATTTCAACAGGCAGCTGTGACAAGGAAGATGATTAAGTGGCCTGAGACTTGGAATACCCTTAGTTAAAATGACTACTGTCCTATAAGTGCTCCCCAGATATAGTGTGTTTGATTTACAGATGAGAAAAAAAATTGTAAGTATCTTATAGAGATGATACTTGTAGCCAAAGAATTGTAGTCACGATTTTACCAAGATGTGATGACCCAGGCTGGGAGACCACTCATCTAGGTTTGCCACTAATTTCAGTGTTCACTTACAATGTCACAAAGAATAGAGCCCCTTTATAAGACTTGCATATTATCCCAAAGGAAATTCCACATTTTCACCAAGATTTCTTTCAACAAGCACTAGGGAATTAATCTTAAAATTCTGTTAAGTTATACCTATTTCTCTCCCTTAGCCCACTGGTTCTCCAAATGCAGTCTTCAAACCACCACTATCATCTGGGAAATTGGGAATGCAAAATATAAGACCTCAGCACAGGTCTACCCCATCAACTCTGGGGTAGGGCCCAGCAATCTGTTTAACAAGCTCTCCAAGAGATTCTTGGATGTAGGCTTTAATTCAAGAGCATCTGCCAATAGGCTATTAACATGTGGACTATGACATTACATCAAGACAGCTCTTTTCCTTATGAAAAAAAGCTATCTGGCATTTTCTGTCCCTTAAAAACCTACTATAGGATGATGTCAACTGTTCCTATTTTTAATTCCTCATGATGAGGCTGAGGATGATTCATTCAACACCTTATGTGATCACTTAAATAGTAAGGATCTTTCTCTCCCACCCCTAATGGAAGGTGACTGCTGCCTGTTATTTCTGGTGTAATTACAGGAGCAATTCAGTCACAAAGGTTTGTCCTTTATCAACCTCAGTAAAAGCTATAATAGAGACTTGTAACTCTCCAATTTTTTTTCCCATAATGTGTTCCTCATAAAATATCTTTTTTTTTTTTTTTGAGACAGCCTCAGGCTGTCGCCCTGGGTAGAGTGCTATGGCATCACAGTTCACAGCAACCTCCAACTCCTGAGCTCAAGCGAGTCTCCTGCCTCCACCTCCCAAGTAGCTGGGATTACAGGCGCCCGCCACAATGCCTGGCTTTTTTTTGTTTTGTTTTGTTTTTTTTTTGGTTGCAGCCATCATTGTTGTTTGGCAGGCCCAGGTTGGATTCGAACCTGCCAGCTCAGGTGTGCATGGCTGGCACCTTAGCTCCTTGAGCCAAAGGCGCGGAGCCAACATAGCCTTTGAAACTGCTGTTTCCATATGTCTTAACAAGGAAACACATAACCATTTAGCTTATTGTAAATGGAGATCAAAACTGCAAGTCTATGGGCCAACCTTTTTCAGCTGATAGAAAAACAAGTATGCATCAACCATTTGGTTTTCTCTCATTTATCTAAGTGAAATATGTACGAAGGGGAGAAAAGTTGATTTAATGCTTTCTATGGGTCCTAAGGTAACCACACAATAGTTCAGGTTCTTCTTAATACCCGACATCCAACTTAATTAGCAAAGCAGGAAACATGAAGGGGACATTCCCTACATATCTGGTAAAGTCTCTTCTATTCCTTTAATCTGTTGAGTTGTGTATTAATTCAGAGACATTGACTTCATACCTGCTGGGAGGTCACTAGATGAATTGTGAATGCAGTGTTATTAATTTCCCTTTCCTTTTTGATTAATTTTACACTTACACTAGACAAGCAAGGCAAGGTTAAGGACGTGTAGAAGACAATGTCCAGTTCTTGTAAAATACTAAATCAACCTCAAGTGTCCAAGTAAACAGAGAGCCCAGATAAGAAAACGGTCATGGAATTGGCTCTAGAAAGCATCCAAGGTGCTGTGTAAATAAATGCCCAGAGATCCAGAGTGTGAAGCTGTAAACACCCTTTAACACTCTTTTGGGAGAGAGAGCCAAAGCCAGAATTGTGAAGACTGCACTATGCCCACATAAACTTGTGACATGGATTTGTCACATTTTACGAGCCTCTAAATTCCAGGGGTTCCTCAGCCTCTTTACACTCTTGACTCTGTTTACAGTCAGGACACCTAGCTCAAGACATGTAAAGACACAGATCACTCTCAGAGCACATGAGGAAAAGAAGTTAAAACTCAGTCTCACTTTGAGATTATAGATAATCAGATACCCTTGTGTAGACACACTAATCCTATTCTCAGTAATAATGCCTGTATTGAGAACCAGCCATATCCTAAGATACTAGGGGCCTTGTTACTTCATGGAACATAATACCTTTTTGAGGTACCACTATTGACAACTTACCTGAGGCCCTTAAACACCTGGCATGGGTGACCTCTCTTCGCTGTCAGGCACTTCACTAGGAACCTGAGGAAAAGAACCTTCCTGGCTGCCTAGACCATATTTCAGGAGTTACGGGCATGCCACCTTCCTCTAAGACACTTCTCTTCCTACCTTTAGAACCAACTCATCTGAGTCTTCTTAATTTCGACATTTAAATACAATTTCACAATCCCATGCTATCGATTTTCTAACATCCACTAGACAATCCTGTGTCTTAAATCTGCCCTCACAAACAAGCTTGCCCAAGTAGGATCTTCATCTAAGTCCTATGGCTTGGCTAAATGCAGGCATTGGTCATCTCTGGCCATCAGCTAGAACAGCACTGTCCAATATAGTAGTCACTTACATGTGGACATTTAAAGACGATTTTAAATTCCATTATACAGATGCCCCAGCCACATGTCAAATGTACAATAGCCACGCCTGACTGGGGGCTACCATACTGGAGAGCAGATACAGAACATCTCCATGGAAAGAGATGTGTCGTGGAAAATTCTACGGCACAGCACTTGAGTCGAGCTATTTCATGGCATCTCTGTCTCACAACCCCCTCCCCCCAAGCACTGCGCAGAAGGACAGAGCCTCTGCACAACAGAATTCACTATGGGCTTTTTCAAGCTAACCGTGGCCACACTCACATGTCTTTAGGTGTGTATTGCCCAGGCTGGAGTGCAATGGTCATTCACAGGTGCAATCATAGGACACTATAGCCTCCAACTTCTGGGCTCAAATGACCCTACCACCTCAGCAGGTCTCATTAGGAGTTAAGTCATTTGCAAACTTAAAATAACAAATGCACTGACCTCACAGGACAGAAAGCAACAAAAGGACAGGATCAAGAAACAATCACTATAGCCCTTCTGGTCAGCAGCCACCACCCTAAGCTCCCATGCATGACCTCCCACACCACTGCATCCCTGAGGCACAGCCTCAAAGCTCTCCCCGTTAAGAAATTAATCTCCTGTAAAACCAATGTACAATCACTCACACTTGTATATGAAAAATGAAACACAACTATAGCCTAGGATGAAGGAGGGAAGGAGAGGTGGGTTGAAAGAGGGAGGGTTAGTAAGGGGATCACTCCTATAGAGCATATTGCAAGTACAAGTTGGGTCTATCAGGTGTAGAACACAAATGTCTTAATGCTGTAATTGGGTAAATGAGATGAAGGCTATGTTGATTAGTAGGATGTAAGCACTCCAATTTGTACAAATAATCAACACATTGAATCCCATAATGGCATAAATGTATTTATGATATATGTACAAATGACTTAATAAAAAAAAATAATCTCCAGAATTCTTGACAAGATTAGAATGTCTTCTAAAGACAATGCTAATGGAAGCCAACTCTCAGACCACTATTTCCTACTAATCACACTCACTAAATTGCTTTCCTCAAAGTTGGAAAGTGTTCATAAGCTTTTGTTGATAGTGATAGTCTGACAACATGCCAGAGAAGAGAGCCTCAGTACCCCATGGTGACACCTGACCAGGAAAGGGTTATTTAAAATATTTCCGGGAATTAAAAACCTCAGACGGGTGGCACCTGTAGCTCAGTGGGTAAGGTGCCAGCCCCATACACGGAGGGTGGCAGGTTCAAACCCAGCCCTGGCCAAACTGCAACCAAAAAAATAGCCGGGCATTGTGGCAGGTGCCTGTAGTCCCAGCTACTTGGGAGGCTGAGGCAAGAGAATCACCTAAGCCCAGGAGTTGGTGGTTGCTGTGAGCTGTGTGACACCAAGGCACTCTACCAAGGGCGATAAAATGAGACTCTATACCAAAAAAAAAAAAAAAAAAAACCACCTCTCAGACTCTGAGTACAGTTCCACTTTGGGGAAGGACCCTGAAATACAGTGTTGTTACTGTTGCATTAGAACAGCCACAGTGAGGTGCACACACAGCCATACATAGGTAAGGTCATTGTTCTGACCTTCAACTGCTACAACCTGCAATTCCTCTCTCACGTGCCATTTCTTCTCTCCATAGCTGTTCGCCATTTCCTCATATCTTCCCTCCCCACTGTCTGTGCATTAGGCCATTAGAGTGAACTCCCCACCCAAGACAAGTCAGCCTTCCTGGCCACCAGCACTGTTCTATGAAGTAGAAGATCCAAGTCACCTCCACTGCCAACTACTTCTGGTAGTTTTGGCACCCCCCAGGACAGTCCTAGACAAACTGGCATACAGGCCAGACTGGGTGTCTTGTACTAGGACCAAAAAAAAAAAAAAAAATGAAGGTAGAGAGTTTTCTAATGAGACGGAAATCAATGCATCCTTCTGAACACTGAATGGGGGAGATAAACTAACATGTCTTGCTTAGCACCCATATCAGTCGTCCAACCCTGGATAAACGTTCCTCTCTGAGCAGTCAACTCAATGACAGTGGTCACATTTCTGCCTTTCCTGGTACTATTCTCCTGGGCTTGAGGATCACACCCAAGTGAAGAATTATGAACCCTCAGGACAGTCCCTGCCTTAACCATTTCCTACCCAGTAGTCAGAACAGCATTTCAACCTTACCCCCATCCCACTCCATCCTGAATGTGCGCACATGGAGGGACCACCAGCTACAGCCCCTCCCCCACCGCCCCCCGACCCAGCCCTTCCACTTCAGCAATGAGGCACAGGTACCACCATTTCTAAGGCCAAACCCTGGCTTGAAACTCCAACTAAGGAGGTTGCCTTTTCTCCAAGTGGTAAGTTATTTTTCCTGCCCTGTTCCCTCCGCAGACCCCAAACCAACTCACCCTCACATCTTAAGAATCAACTGTTGGGACACTTCCTGTAGTGTCAATGGTTTAGGCTAAGGATGTCAGCACTGAATTGGGACAGACAGGAGAAAAAACGAAGGAGCCGAAAGTAGCTTTGACAAGCTCTGAATTCAGCTAGCGGCAGCCAGCAAGCAAGCATGGGGACACCAACCTTCATCTAACATAGCATAAGCAGCCTCCCTCATAGGCAGTCCACCTGGGGAAGGCCGGCATGGGAGGGCCACCAGAAGAAGTCTGCACAGGTGGAAAACCTCAGTCTTCTATAGTGGGCAGAACAGTGGTTCTGAATCAAGCACTAATGACATGACAGGACACCTGCTGGCTTACTCATGGTTCCTCAAAACCACCTGGCACCTCGGGGCCTTCAGGCAAGAAGAGCCTAATTAACTCATCTTCCCCACACTTGCCCTCCTGGGTGTGGCCACTTTGCTAACTAAATTGGCAGCTCTGGTTGTCAAGAGCAGGGTGAGTCCTTCACTTCTCAGTGTCTTTGAAGAGCATTTCAGAAACAGGATCTTAAGCAAAACCAATACTCCACAAATACAGTAATTCGCTGAAAATAGTTTCTATTCATGCTAATTATTCCAATGGTACAGGGGCAACTAAGGTCATCCCATTTCAACACAGTTTGCAAACCACATAACATCACTAAACCTTGGTTTCATTTTCTGTGAAACAGTAACAGTTACACCTACCCCAAAGGGCCACTGGGGTTACAGAAATGATGGTAGAGCACTTAGCACAGTGTCTAGCACCTAGTAGGCTTTCAATGTTTCCTTTGCCCCTCTATTATTAAATCTCCTTAAGGGGACAATGTGGCATAGCTGAAGTAACATGGTTGAGGGGATGAAATGAACCTGTGTTCAGATCCCAACTATGGGACCTTAGCAGACATTATTCATCCCTGAGTGCATTACCTTCGATGAGACTGAGAATCTGCCTCCCAGGATTAGTCTGAGGATGGAATGATGGGCAACTCACCTAGTGCCACCCACTACATATAGTTTTAACTCAGCCAAAGCCCTTAGGCAACTGGAAGGGGGAAAAAAACACACCTTTGCACTCCTTGTTCACACTGCTGCCATTTCCTCATGGCCTTTAATAAAGGGGAATCTACCCTTCCAGCTAACAACCCTGCTGGTCTTTAGCAAGAGGCCCTCACACTGTGAGTATAAAAAGGCACCCTGAGCCACACGAGGAGGCCCATTCTTTATGGGAAGCATGTGCATCCTCATTATAACTGCTCACCAATCTCCAAATACTCCCACCCACTCATAAAACTAGTGAGACCATCCTTGAAAACACACTGGCACAATTTTTATTTTTCATTCAACAAACCAATAATTGAAACTATTCAAATAAAAAAAAAAAATCCCTAAGTACTAAGACAGAAAAACCCACAGATTTGAAATGGATATTCAAACCAGCAGATGAAATGGGGCAACCTCATGAAAGGCAGTCCCCAGTTAGCTTCACGCTCTTACTGGGAATAAAAATAAATTCTAATCTTTCAGACCAATTTGCAAGTTTTTGAAAACTCGGAGAGGAAGTTGGAGGAGAAGAGAGTCCTGGAGCATCTACTTCCCCTTCCGAGAGGCCCAGTCTTCTGCAGCAGCCTCCACACCAGAGTGCAGGGGCCCAGGAGGAATCCTCAGCTCAGCAGAGTGGGGGGGAGGGGCAAGAGGCCAGCATTGGAAGTTAAATGAGTTACCAGGTAACAAGGTTCCCACCAGAAATATGTCTTCAGGACAATGGTCTGGCTACACAAAACTGAAGAATGACTTCACTTCCTTCCCATTGCTCCCAGGCCCAACCCTGCTGCCTGCCTTGGCAATGTACGGGGCTGGCTCTGGCTCCCCAGATAGGATCTCACCCCAGCCCTATGCAGGGAACTGATGCAAGAACAGTCACTGCCTCCCAGTGCAGGCTGAGGAAAGCTCATCAGGATCCACGGTGAGTGTCCTTTACAGGAGCTTGTAAATAGCTGCAAACCCACAGACCATGCCCAAATACTGCAAACTTCCTCACCGCCTTCCACCACCCCCAGCTGGCTTCATTTCATCCTTCTCCATGCCTGCTTTGGGGCTTGCAGGTGTTCTTTGCTAAAACTATGGGCCTGCTCTGATCCTCCCTGCAGATCCTAGCCTGTAGTTTATCAGAGACGTCAGATAACTCTAATGACCACAGCAGAGCAGCAGCCAGACCCTTCCCAAGTGCATGCAACTTTGACCATAACCCCTTTAGGAGCTTCCCTTATTAATTCCATTTGCAGGTAAAGGAAGTGAGACAAGGAGAGTTAAACCAACCTGCATAAAGACACAGTGGTAATGCCCCGACTGTGCAACTACAGAACCTCCACTCCAGCACTCTCCATTTGTCCTTTTGCTAACTATTGTGGAAGAAAGAATGACTTCTCATGCCCAACCAACATTAGCAGGTGCAGGCAGGAGAGAAGGAGGACCAACTGTGTCCACTCGACACTGGCACCCAGTGGCAGCCTACATGCCCAACCTCCTCACCATCATCCCCCGTGAGCAGCTCGGGCCAGGACAGGCTGTGTTTTACAGAAATAGAAAGTGAGGGTTACTATTTACCCCAGGCTGCACCATCACAATGATAGGGGAATGTATTGACTGATTTGCTTGGTGTCAACCCATCCCCCTTCCTAGGAGAAAAACAGCAGCACAGAGCTTAAGAACCTGTATTTTTCTCTCCCTAGATGACTATGATGGAGCCACCTCCTTCTCTAGAGCATTCAATTTCAGGGCAGAGTTGGGAATAGGATGTTAGCATCCCTTCAAGAACTTTCTGAAAGATATGCCATCCTAACAACAAACAAAACAAAACAGAATCTTCTAGGGTATAAGGAGCAAGGAGAGTGCGGGTACAGCTGTGCTTAAGTTCGAGGAATCTTCACCCTACCCTACTATTGAGGTGATGTTTTTCTAGCAGCAGAATCAACTGGTTTATTATGAAGAGGGTAAAATTAGATCATGTGGATCATGTCAAAGCTTCCTGTAAAAACCTCAAAGCCCTCTGCAAATGTTTGCTGTTCACTTGATACCAGAGGGAACATAACTGTCTCACATTGTGGGCTGATATAAAGAACTAGTCACCTTTTTGTCTAAACAACCTTGTCCTGGTGCAAATAATTTACCATTCTGACCTTCAGGGATTCATTTGGCAGGCACATTGCAAGCAAAGAGAGAAGAGCAAGGGGAAGGAAAGAAGGAAAAAGGGAAAAAGGAAGAACACAAATAAATGAATCCTGGGGCTTTTTATATGACATTATGTTGAAAATACAGGAAACCTTCTCTCACACACACACACTAAGAGTAGGATTTAGATCAGCATTCACCAAAAGAAATATAATGCAAGCCCCAATTATAAGTTTAAATGTTCTGGTAGCCACTTGTAAAGGTAAATAGAAACAGGCAAAATTAATTTTTGAAATTTATTCTCTGACCTAATATATCCAAAATGTTATTATATAAAATATGCATTCAATATTGAAACATCATTAATGAAATATTTCACATTCTTTTCCTCCTACTTAGTCTTCCAGACTCAGTATTTTACATTTTCAGTCTACGTCGATTAGGATTAGCTGTGTTTGAACCACTCAACAGCCACATATACCTAGTGGCTACCATGCAAGACAGCTGGGATTTAGACAGAGCTATGCAGATAAATGGGAAAAGAAGGATAAAAATGAAGGCCTCAAAGCTTTGGGGGGATCTGTTTGCAGAGACAGGAATAGTCTGTTTTGGCAGAAACAAGAAGACCTGCACAGGAGAGGACTAGGAGTGCAAGTCTAGCTCATGAGGGCCTTGAAGGATTCACTAGCTCAGGGGTCCTCAAACTTTTTAAACAGGGGGCCAGTTCACTATCCCTCAGACCGTTAAGGGCCAGACTATGGGCCCCGGGACGAGTCAGCTGCTAAGCAGGATAGGCAGTGGCAGCAAAAACACCCAGGGGGCTGGATAAATGTCCTTGGCATGCTGCATGTGGCCCGTGGGCCATAGTTTGAGGACACCTGCACTAGAGTATGGCATCATCTATGACCTAGGTGACCATCTAGGTCAGCGGCTCTCAACCTGTGGGTCATGATCTACAGGAACTGTATTAAAAGCCATGGCATTAGGAAGGTTGAGAACAACTGGTCTAGGCTCATCTGTGACCCACAACCTGTGTTCATAAAGGGTTGGGTGTAAATAGCCCTCAGACTCAACAGTGACTACATGAATGCAATTTGCTAACCAAGAGATTGCTGGTGTCACAACACTGAGTGCCCAAAAGTATCAAGCCCACAACTGAAAGGTTAGTGTCCAGGACTATTATGGAAGCAAGATGGTTAAAGGTAGTTGCTGAAATAATTAGATGGAACAAATAGGAGTTTAGCTAGAAAGAAATTTTATTAACAACCTATCCAGCAGGCCAAGGCCTGTCCTAGAGACGGCAGGCCCTATGGAAAACACAGTTTCTGGATTTTACATGCAGTTTTGAGAAAGTACTAATTGCTCCTTGGAAAGCCCTGTACTTTTTCACTTGCTTTCTGACTGGTCCACCTAGGTTCTTGACCAACCTCATTGTGCACTAATGCTCTTTGGAAAGTTCCTAGGTATTGATCTTTCACCAACAGCCAAGTCACAATCTAGATCAACCTCATTCCCAGAAACGTCTAACCACATCTGCCCTGCTTGTATCTAACTACATACCGAATATCCCACCCTTCTGATTTGCAGAGCCCAATTCTTTGGGAGGTGGGCAACTAATTGTTCCGGCCACTTCCTGCTGATTGGGTAGTGTGAGTATCGGGCCCCGGAGCCAGCTCTCTGTCAGGGCAGGGATGAATGAACACCAAAAGGGCTGGTAGATGGGTTGAACTGAAGGTGGAGTTGGAGTTAAATTTGTTGTCAGTAGTTTATATGGATGGGTGTCTTGTTGTAAGTGTTGACACCCAGTGGTAACCAGCATCTGTAAGTGGACAGCCTCTCAACAAGAAGAAATGAACTTTGTTGTAAAATTCAAACTATAAGGATCCCAAAGTAAAAGTAATATAATAGGAGCTTAAAGAGGAATAAGTCATAATAAAAAAAAAGGAGACTTAAAGTGTCCTAAAAAGGATGTTTATGAGATCTTTAATTACTTTAATATTTCTTTTAAGGATGTCTAAATTTTCTACCCAGTGGTATTAACCCCAAAGCAACAGGACTCACTGAAGAGTACACAAGTGCCTTCCATTTCAGCTGTTAATAAGTCAAGTGTCCTTCTGTTTTGGAATACCACATCTGCAAGGCTATTTAGGGACCATTGTTGGGTGTCAATAGCATTAGCTATGGCCTGCCAAGATTCCTGTACCATCATAGAAATATTAAGAATAGATATTTCTAACAAGAGAATGCCAGCAGACCAAAAGAACCCTCTGAAAATAGTGTCCTACTCCAGGGTGCTGTAATATGGGATTATCTGTGACATGACTACCCTGGTCCTGGTTCCTTAGGGAATCTCTTTTATGTCTAGGGCAGGTGTCCTCAAACTATAGCCCACAGGCCACATGAGGCCCGCAAAGGACATTTATCCGGCCTGTTGGATGTTTTTGCTGCCGCTGCCTGTCCTGCTTAGCAGCCGACTCATCCCAGGGCCTGCAGTCTGGCCCTCCAATGGTCTGAGGGACAGTGAACTGGCCCCCTGTTTAAAAAGTTTGAGGA
>NW_003852475.1:2226683-2269276 GCF_000181295.1 Otolemur garnettii | reverse complement strand
AAAAAAAAAAAAAAATAGTTCTTGAGGCATTATAACCTGTTGCCCTTTAAAGTATATATTCATTTACACATAAAGGGGAATAGTGGGGTGAGGTATTGGTATGTGTGTGATAGGGGTTTTGGCAAAGAAAATTTCTAAATAGTAATGAATAATATTCTGAGATTAGATAGTAATATTGAAAGAGTCCCCTTCTTTCATTGTGTTTAAATTAGACGCGTTAATAACTAACCTAGTAGTGCATCCTATACCTATAAAAGACTGTTGTAGCTATGAGCTATTTAAAAAGAAAAAATTGTTTATTTTCATATTTTTTAGAAGCATTTTGAGTTTTGCCTCCCTAGACAAGTCATAGTAGTCATAGTAGTCTGAAGAATTATCAGTTTCCCATAAGAGAGAAGTAGAGCTGAAAAATAAGGTGGTTTTACATAAATATTTATTAAGAGTGCCCAAAACATGGATTGGATAACACACAGAAGGTGTTTGAAACAGATGTGAGGCTGTCCTCCTATAGAGTTAGAGTCTCCTACAGGGAAGGAGGGACCAGTGTGATCTCTATAAATGAGACCGCTGTGTCCAGCCCATAATTATTTCAGCCAGATACATGCTGTGAGATTATAACTAGTCCGCATGCCAGATTGAGTCTGTATCTGGGACAGTGGGGTCTGATCTGTACACAATGGGTGGGAGGGCAAAGAAAAGGAGTCCCTCACTTGTTCAATGACCCTCAGGACACATCCACTAAGATGTATGAATAAATTGGCCACCTGCTCAATAATGGGCACCAAAGGATGATGTAAGCCAAAAGTTAAGGGGGAAGTATATAAGAGAAGGGAAAGTATGGTGACTTAATCTGACTGCTGTTTGAATAGAGGTTTGAAGTCTTCTAAGGGTTCACAGGAATAGGGGGGGTCTCAGTTGTGGTTTTCACCACGATGAGAAGTGAGGTCCAACGCTTTACTCAAGAGTGATGAATCCAGCTGGGAATGCCAGGTACCCTGAAGGCTATGGGAGTAGACATTAATACCAGAAAGGGTTCCCCCTGTGTTGTCTGTAACTGAGATTGGGGGTTATTATTTTTATGAGTTCTTATAAGAACCCGGGTGCATGGAGGAAAAAGGGATTGAGTTTCTATCATAGTCAATCTAGGAACTCCAATTCAGAAATAGCCTGTTGGGATATATGGAGAGAAGTAATATACTGACAAAAAGTTAGGGATTCAGGATCTATTAGAGAATCCAATTGGAGAAAGGGTGCCTGTGCAATATTTCAAAAGGGCTGAAAGTCGACGTCTGCTTGGATGCAATCCTGGTCTCTAATAAAGCAACAGGTAAAACTTGGAGCCAGGGCTGGGAAGTTTCCTGAGTCCATTTCCTAATAGTTTGTCGTAGGTACCAATTTGCTTGTTCTATTTTGCCCGAAGAATGAGGTCTCCAAGAATAACAGAGGTGGTGAGTAATGCCCAAAACCTTGGAGATGCCCTGTGTAATGGCAGGAGGAAATGATAGTCCATCATTAACTTGAAGGGGTTTGGGTAAGCTAAAATGAAGAATAATCTCATTTAACAATGCCTTAATGACTTTAGTCTTCTGGTTTGAAAGGCTTCTATCCATCCTATAAACATCTCTATGAATACCAACAAATATTTGAATCCCCTATAGGAAGGCATTTGAATAAAATCAAGTTGCCAGTCTTCCCCCAGATAGGTTCCCTGTAACTAAATAGGTTGGACCAGAGGGGGTTTAACTCCCCACCCTAGGAATTATTGGTCAAACCTAGAGGATAAGGTTTAATTATCTGGCCCAGTGTCTTATGAAACTGATGCCCCAGTTGGGGAGTAGAGTAGTCGTTCCTATATGTAGAGTCATGTAAGGCCTTGAAAAACCTTCCACCACAGGTTTCCAGGGAGAAATAAATGATTATCCTTTGAATACCACCCTGTAGGTTGTAATTGCAGTCCCTGTTCATCTGCCCACTCTCTTTCTATGAGTGTATATGTAGGAGTAGGTAGCTGCAGTGAAGCAAAAAGGGATAGAATGTTAGCCTGATTGGTTTCTCCCCTTGCACCATTTTTGGCTGCCTGATCAGCTAGATAATTGCCCTTGGAAATATGATCCAATTGCTTTTTATGTCCCTTACAATGGATTACTGCTATTTTCTTGGGCTCAAAGATGGCCTCAATTAGCTGTCAGATTTGAAGAATATGGTGGGCAGGCACTTTCACAAGTGAGGTAACCAGGTTCTCTCCACATGGCTGCATAACCATGTAAGACCAAAATGGCATGTAAGTATTGGCCACTTTTCCTCTTAAAAGTCATAAGGCTCTGGTTAAGGCTATGACTTCTGCCAGTTGAGCTGAAAAGCCAGGAGGAATTTTAACCTTGACAGTTTTGTGGAGGGGCACAATGGCATAGCCAGTGTTCTGGTCCCATCCAGGACAAACCTGCTGCCTTCTATATACCAAGCCAAATTGGAGTTTTCCAGTGGAAATTGTCTAAGAGGTCTTGTCATGGGGAAGAACAAAGACTAAGGTCTCTCAACAAGTGTGGAATTTAACCACTGGTTGGGGGAGTAACATGTCTGGATTTAAAGGGAGGGGGGCACAGAAACATCAGGGTTATCCAAAAGGGCAGCTGAGAATCTCAAGAGTCAGCCATCCGACAGCTATTGAGTGGCAGGAGACTGAAGTAAGGAAAGAAATTTGATGTGGGGTATGTAAGATGCTTCCAAAGCAAGTTTTAATGATTCTTCCAAAGGTAAAGTTGCTGCTGCAATAGCACAGAAATAGGAGGGCCACCCTTAGCAACCAAGTCAACAGGTTGACTGGCTGGACCCAATCACTGGGTAAGTACCCCTTAAGACCATTCCAGCACCTTCAGAAGCACACAGATGGGAGGGCTTAGTGGGTTTCAGGAGACCCAGTGCCAGGGAGGATGTTAAAAGGCCTTTCAGTTGGCTGAATGCTTTTTCCTGTCTAGAGGTCCGAGTTAGAGGAATGGAGGCATCTGTTCCCTATAGAGAGTCATACAGGAGTCCAGCTGACATGGAAATTGTGTATCCATATTTGGCAATGTCCTGCTAATCATTAAAAAGCCCACCACTGCTTTCGAGTGGTTGGCATAAGTTGAGAATGACCAGTACACTGTTGGAGGACAAACTTCTCTGTCCTGGAGTGAGAATGAATCCTAAATAAGTAACTGAATGACTCACTGTTTGAACTTTACCTTTGGACACTCTATATCCCTTTTCCTCAAGGAAATTTAAAGCAAAATCTGCACAACAAAGGAGATCTTCTACATATTGTAGCAGGGCTCCAGAGCCTTATAAATCCAATGGGTTAAATCTCGGGCCAGGGCTTGACCTAAAAGGCAGGACTATCCCTAAATCCCTGAGGGAGAACTGTTCAAGTCAGTTGTTGAGCTCTCTCTCCTGGGCTGGTCCACTCAATGCAAACAAGAATTGGCTCCCCAGGGCCAGAGGGGTGTGAATTACCTGATGAGGAAAAGCCATCTTTGAGCTCTAATACAGTATACTAGGTAGGATGCTGGTAAAAGTATGTGTCCCAGTTAGGGTATAAGTATTAGGGACCTCTGGGTAGAGTGGAATTATAGCCTCAGCCTCCTAATAATGTAAAGGTCTTGGTCTTAGATGCTTGGATGAGGTGATAAGAGCCATTCCCCCCACCCCACCCACCCCTCCATCCCCCGCCAAGATAGGCGTATTATAGGGTAACTGAGTTACTACCAGGAGGCTATTTTTTTTTTAATTATCATTTAGAGGTTTTAATCCTTTTCGAGTTTCTGTTTCTATCACAGAGTGTTTTTAATGTGGGAATGTAGTATGGCCTTCTAATTTGATAATCACTGGTCAGGCTCTTAAGACCTGGCCAGGGATTCCCTGATTTCAAACTGTCAGATTGATTTGGAAATAGAAATTAGCATTTTGTGACAAAAGAATGGAATTTGTGGTTGTGTAGAAGAAAGTACATGTCAGTGGGTCAGGAGACCCCAGGAGTATCTTAGTGCTCATGTGACAAAGGATGTCTCCCCCAAGTAATGGAACAGGGCATTCAGGCACTGCCAAAAACACAGGAGTAGAAGGATAATTATAAATGAGATATAGTAATAGGGGTATGAATTTCTTAATGAGTGGCTAACCCATGACCCCCCAAATAGTACAGGTTTTAGAGGCAAGGGGTCAAAGTAAGAACTGAGGACAGAGTAAGCCACCCAGTGTCCATATGCACCCAAGGTTCATGTTTACTGATAATAATTTTTGCAGCCTGGGCAGACTGAACTGGGCCTCTTCATGCAAGGGCAATCAGGGGCCCCAAAGAGAGCAATGCTTCCCCTATCCCACCAGCTCCCCAGCCAGTGGAGCAAAGAGCTGCCCAATATCCCTGCATTTTTAATAAGGAGTTTCAGAGGGTGACTGCAGTTCAGGCAATGTTTTGCAAAATGCCCTGGCTTGCAGCAAATATGACATTTAGGATTGCCAGAAGTGAACCTAGATGTCCTTGGTACAAGCGGGCATGCCTTTTCTACTACCTCTGTTTCCCCTCCTGAATCCTGGCCTCACATTCCTGAACTCTATTTTAATAAACAATATTTGCAACCACCAGAAGTTCCTCTACAGTTGCCTGAAGGTCTTGAGATAAAAGTTTTTGGAGTTTTGTCCCAATATCTGAGCTGACTGAGTTAAGAATTTGTCTTTTAGGAAAACCCTACCGTCATTAACTTTTAAGTTCCTATGCAGTATGTTTAGTTAGAGGGCCTTTGAGATACTAAAGAAAAGCTAACAGGGTTTTCTTCTAAGGGATGAATGATACCAGCTACTGCCCCATAATTAATAACTTTCCGTCTGCTCATGTGGAGGCCAGATTTTACACATAACACATAATGGTCTTGTTTCCACCATTGAGATTAGTCATTATTGGCCCAATTAGGATATGCAGCCAGCACAGCTGTATCTCCTTTGGGGTACTTATTACTGGAAAGATGAAGCCTGTCTGCAAATTTTTGAGCCTCCTTCAGGATTTGTTCCTTCTCCAGACCAGTTAGAAGTTGGCCAAATATTATTTGGAGATCTTTCCAGGTAAGATCGTATGCCAGGCAAAGGTGTTGAAAAGCCTCTATATATCAGTGGGGGTCATCTGTATAGAAACCCAAATTGTTTTTAATTTGCTTTAACTCAATATTCATTTGTTTTAACTCAAAAGAAGGATTTGCAGATAAATGCTGGTCCAACTCTCCACTGGTGGCATCAACCAGGGGCAGAACCTTGGCACCTTTCAGTTGCACCCACAGTAGCCCAGGGCATGGCAAAAGAGGTTCAAGAATGGGGTGAAAGGGCTGTAGAAAGACAGGAGGGTGGAGAAAGCCCCATTAAAGGTTTAGCCTTTTGATGACAGAGCTTGTGTGAACATAATGGAATCTCTAACATTTTGCCTAGATGTTTACCAAACTGTCCAACACAGTCAACGCATTATAATTTAAGGTCTCAGTAAGTGGCCACTGTTGAGTTATCTAATTTATATTGTGGCCAGGCTACATTACAACAGAAAATCAGGTGATACTTCTTAAGTGTCTGGATCAAAATATTTCCCACTAGTAAGAATGCATCCCAGGGCAGCACCTGTGGCTCAATGGAGTAGGGTGCTGGCCCCATATGCTTGACTGGCAGGTTCAAACCCAGCCCTGGCCAAAAAAAAAAAAAGAATGCATCCCAATGTGCAGCTGGTGGCTGGGTCGGCTGGCTGCCCATCTGCAAAGAAGAAGGGGAAGATGAGAGAGCCCAGAATCCCAGGGCAGTGACTGCCGTCTCTTTCAGACCTCTCCAAAAGCAGTCAGTCTGTTACCAATGAACCAAATGGTACCTCTGATGCAGGTGTTTGAGGGGTTGTCCTGAAGCCACAAAATTGTCCTCTAATGGGAGTCTCGGCAAAGGAGAATTGACCAGTGCTGGGAAAAATGAAATAAGTGGAAAAACAGAAAGGAAAAGATTGAGGACTTGAGCTGGGGCAAAGTGGTGTCACCCACTACTGTCTCAGTAGTAAATCTAGAACGGAGAGGGATTAAACGTCCCTTCTGGCTTAAATGTCCCATCCTCTGTGGCAAGCTTTGGGGCCCTTCAACCCCACTTTCCCCCTTTAGTTGGGAGAAAGCTGGCTACTCTGGCTGAGCCTAGGGACACAAGTGTCCAGGTGGTAGTGGTGGGCCCTTGTCAAGTCCAACTCAGCCTGCCTGGAAATAGGTCTGCACACAGACAATGCTGCTACTTGCCTCAAAAAACAGGGATTCCTTACCCAACATGATCAACTATCCTCGGGAGTATTAAGAACAGGAATAATGGTGCCCAATGGAGACATTTCTAGGGGTACCTCTCTGCTATGTATAATAGCTGGAATGGTGAGGAGCAAGGGACCTCACATTGACAGAGGAGGTGTATGAACAATGTTCCCATCGCTTGGCAGGTAGCTAGCCAGGATGGTAACAAATCCCTGCTCCTGGCACAAAAGCCTCAGGTGGCCCCTCTTCCCCAGTGAGCCAAAGCATGCTGTTCCCCTATCCCTCCATCAACTAATCAGCGTGAGAGATGAAGTCAAGCCCAGGTGTAAAGGGCAAAGTAAGCAAATCCATCCCAAACCTGCAGGGACCTCAAAAGACGGGGGTCTCAGTTACCTGGCCAATTAAAGGCAGTGAAACATACTTCTTCCTCGCTGGCTTGTCAAAATGTTAGAGAAGCAAGGTGTTATGAGGTTGTAGCTGAAATAATTGATGGAACATGTACAAGTTTAGCTAGAAAGAGATCTTATTAGCCCCGTCCTAGTGACAGCAGGGTCTGAAGAAAACGCAGCTTTTCGATTTAAAATACAGTTTTGAGGAAGTACTGCCTGCTCCCTGGAAATTCCTGTACTTTTTCACTTGCTTTCTGACTGGTCTGGCTAGGGTCTTGACTAACACTGTCACACACTGCTTTTTGGAAAGTCCTTAGGGTACTGATCAACCCCACTGAGCACTATTTTTTTTTTTTTTAAGACAGAGTCTCACTCTGTCACCCTGGGTAGTGTACTATGGCACCATAGCTCACAGTGACCTCAAACTCTTGGCCTCAAGCAATCCTCTTGCCTCAAGGAGCAGAGACTACAGGCACCTGCCACAATGCCCTGCTAGTTTTCTATTTTTAGTAGAGTTGGGGTCTCACTCCTCCCCAGGCTGGTCTCAAGCTCCTGACTTAGGCAATCCATGATGTTGGCCTCCCAGAATGCTAGGATTACAGGTATGAGCCACCATGCCCAGCCAGGACTATTCTTTGAGAAGTCCCTAGGTGTTAATCAATTATCTTTCCAAAATAGCCCAGCTGTAGTCTTCATCAACCTCACTCACAGAATAGTCTAATCACATCTGCCCTGCTCATATGTAAATAATTACCCAACAGTACCATATAGACACTCAGTAACATAAACCCCAGATTTACCTCACACACCTGCCACACATCTGGCTAGAACCTAGCAACAGTCTGAACCCTCAGCACCCACCCCAGTAGAGCTCAGGGCCCCAAGGGAAACAGCTGGAAAGCAAGGCTCTTCTCTGCACATTGGGCATAAATTCTGCCCAAGGAGATAAAAAAATGGTTCACTTCCCTCTAAGGTCTGTGTGGGGGTCATGAGGCACAGGCCACTGAAAAAGAGTTTTTTGGTAAGCAGAGTAAAGGCTCCTCAAAGATGTCCTTATCACAATCCCTGGAGCCTGTGACTATGCTACCTTGTGTGGCAAAAGGGACTTTGCTGATGTAATTAAAGATCTTAAAATGAAGAGTTGACCCTGGATTCTCCAAGTTGGCCCAGTGTAATTATACTGGTCCTTAAAAAAGGAGGCAGGAGGGTCAGAGTCAAAGAAGCAGACATGATAATAGACGCAGAAGTCAGAATGATGTGGTCAATGACATTGAAGATGGAGGAGTCGTGAGGAACCAAGGAATACAGGGCCACCTACCAAAGCTAAAAAAGGCATGAAACGGTCTCCCTACTGTTCTTCTCCTCCAGAAGGAATGCGATCCTGCCAACACTTTGATCTTAGCCCAGTGAGATCGACTTTGGACTTCTGATATCCTGAACCACAAGAGGACACATTTTGTTGTTTTAAGCCACCATGTTTGTGGTTTTGATACAGCAGCAACAGGAAACTAATACACCCTTGGTAGCACAATCAGCTAGATGCAATTAGTTACCAGGACCTTCCCAAGTATTAGCAGTAACCATGGGCATGTAAGTAACACTAGCAATGGTCACCATTTACTGAGAGCCTTACTAAATTCCCAAGCACCCTGCTAAATGCTTCACAAGCACCTTTTTAAAAATAAGTTTTCATTATGGAATAATTTTAAATTTGCAGAAAATTTGCAAAGACAGTATAGTCCCTGTATACTCTGTGCCTGTCTCCCCAACACGAGCATCTTATATAACCATGATATCTCTATCAAAACAAAGAAACTAACATTAGTGCATGTATGACATTATTAACTACAGATTTTATTTGGGCTCCACCTGTTTTCACAAGTATTTTATCTTCCCAAGAACCCTATGAGGTAAGTCCAATTCTAATCCCGATGTGGTGGAGAAAGGCTGCTGAGGTCTAATAAGATTCAATCTTGTGCTCATGGATAAGAAACAAAGACCAAGTAAGGCCTGGATTATGAACTCTGCTCCCCTGTATCTGGAGGGTCTTCTTAGGCTCTCACCATAACCTTGATATCATTATGGCCATTTTATAGAACAAGAAAATCCAACTAGAAGTACATGAAGGTGCCCTGCCAGAAGTAGCACCAGGTCTAGATGTGTCTGACCTCAAGGTCAAAGTCATGCTCAGCAACACCAGTACCTCCCTCCGGGATGCAGAGAGGTGAGCTCAGAGCTCATGAAAGGCCCCTGAAACCCATGAAGACTATTGTGGTGGCTGTGGTGGGGTGGGAAGGGAGCACACCAGCACACTACCTACTTGTTCCAGGGCCACTGGTAAACCAATGAGCTTGCTTGTGGCTCTCGTCAGCAAAGAGGGACACAGAGGGCCAACTAAGAGTCCCTCACGAGGAGCATCTGCAGAGGAATGAGTAGCAGGAGCTGACACTAGTAACTACCCTAAATGTAGCTATAATCAAACCACCAGAATCCATGGTTTGTGCCTTTACAACAGTTACAAGGAACTCCTTTAAACTGGGGGACCCTGCAGCTCAATCCTTTCTAGGTCCCTGACTGTATGAATTGAGCAACAAAAGAAGTGGAAAGAAGGGCTGTGCCCACTCTGGGTCATCCACAGCCTCACCCAGAACTACGTGGGCAATAGGACAAGAGACTCAGACAAACCCATCAGGTCAGCCTCGTAACAAGCCAAGTTTTCACTTTTCTGCTAATATTCACTTCCTTTCTGGTATTGCATGATCTATCAGGCCTCAGGGCACAGTTATAGCAATTGTTTTTATTCTCTCTCTCTCTCTCTCTCCCCCTCTCCCTCTCTCTCTCTCCCTCTCTCTCGGCATTGTTAGTATAATTGTAGTATAATTGGCTTTGCTCCCCCTTCCCCCCACCACCCCCACGGTTCTTAAAGTGTGGTCTCCAGACCAGCAACACTACTGAACTTGTTAGGAATGTGAATTTTCAGGCTCCCCCTTAGATCTACAGAATTAGAAACTCTGGAGAGAGCCCACAATCTTCCTTTTAACAAGTCCCCCTTCACACTATGTTTCTGATGCATGTTACAGTTTAAAAACTGCTTCCATGGTGGTCCCTGTGGCTCAGTGAGTAGGGTCCCAACCCCATATACCGAGGGTGGTGGGTTCAAACCTGGCCCCAGCCAAACTGCAACAACAACAAAAAATAGCCGGGCATTATGGCGGGCACCTGTAGTCCCAGCTACTCAGGACGCTGAGGCAAGAGAATCACCTAAGCCCAAGAGCTGGAGGTTGCTGTGAGCTGTGATAGCATGGCACTCTACCTAGGGTAACAGCTTGTTATGGGGCTGTCTTGTTATGGGGGAAGAGTTGGCCACACACAGAGGAAAGGAAGTAACATTCTTCAGACCAGCAAAACTTGTGCAAAGGCTCTGGGGCAGGAGACAGCATGGTGCTTTAGAGATCCTGAGAGAATCCAGTGTGGTTAGAAGCAGACAGAGGCAGGAGAAGAGATGCTGGACATGCCCCCTGGGCCTCACAGGTATAATCAAAAGTTTAAGCTTTCAAAGGATGTCCCTAAATTTTAGGCAGAATACTGACAATAAAAATATCAAATAACATTTTTTTCCAGCACTTACTATCTGCCAGGCCCTATCCTAAGTGGTCCACATAAAAAATATAACCCTAACAACCCATAAAGAGGTTCTGTTATTATCAGCATTCTTTTGTACAGATGAGGACGGAAGGCTAGTAAGCTGTCCCCAGTGACTGAGCTAGTAGAGGACCAGAACTCAGTCGGCCACCATCAGAAACCAAGCGCTTGACACCCACCCCATTGTTCTGCAGAAGACTGACACAGACGGACAGCAGTGATCTGGCTCACATTCTGAAAAGCTCACCATGGATGCTACAGAGTTAGGGAAGAGATGATAGAAGCAGGGGCCAAGGCATCTCTCAGGTGAAGAATGGCACTGGCCTAGACCAGGGTGGTGGCAGCAGAGATGTCCAAGCAATAGAAGCTCCCAGGGGCTGCTTAGCAAGCTCTCAACTCCCAACCTAGAACAAAGGGAGCATATCCTAACCCTCCACCTCCACCTTCTGTCAGACAACAGGGAGAAGGGCTGGAAAGAGTTCTCCCTCTCTAGCAGGACTAACTCAAAACATGGGGCTCAGAGCTTTCCCTGAGCAGTGGCTATTTCTTAGCACTAGCATTCTGAGGAAAAAGTCTGTCCTTTGTTAAGAAGGGATGTCGTTATACAAACAGGAAAGCCCAAGGCCCTGCAGTGTGCTGCCCCATAAACACTCAGCAGATTCAAACTCAGCCATACAAAGATGAAGCTCACATTTTAACAAGCTACGTTTCTCTTTAATTAGCTTGATTGTCTCTCAGCTCATTAGAGAGCCTGAGAACACATTGGTCAGGATGGCTTCTGAGTCTAGAAAGTCCCACCTATGGCTTGGTAAAACGTACAGGTGTTGGAGAGGCCTGGTATTCAACCATTTCCTTGGGCCAGATTGAGAGCCTTAGGGGTGTGGTCAGTGCCACCTGATTTTAGATAAAAAGGGGTTGAGAGGTAGATATGGTGGCTAAGTACCAGTTAGCTTGCAGAGCCTGAGAATCAAAGCCACTGACAGCTCTGTGCCGGCAGTGGGGACACACTGGCTGACAAGTAGAGCCACTGGGTCTCCCATGACAAGTCTAATCAGGGCCACTCTGGGCTTCTCCAAGGTAGACCTTGCTGATGTCCTCTGACTTGCACATCTGGACACGTGGGGGGAGCAGAGACCGGCCAGGGGTAGAGACTCGCAGGCTCCAGGAGGGGACAGGGAGAGGGAGATAGCAAGGTGGTGGGGAGAATTTCCTAATAAAAATAAGTCTCAGGCAGGCTCACTTACTACTGCAGTTGTAGAAAGGCCACATGAACTTCAAAGTTTTCATCAAAAATGAACACGTTGTCAAATGCCGCTCTAAACTTCTCTCTTGTATAACTGTCCCTTCCCCTGTCATGAATCTCTGCTATGTTCCTCTTCTTTATACTTGATGCCTTAATTGGCTGCAATAATTTCTGTATTAATTGAAATTATAACACCTGGTGGGTGAAAATGTTATGTCTTGCTCTTGTTTACAAAAGTATTAAATTAAGTACCTCTTGTGTAAGGCTCTTGGTATTTTTTTACTTATTTATTTTTTGGGTAATGAATCTTAAGAAGAAAGAATTACAGCCCTGCCCCTGCCCTTCTGGAAAGGCCAAGAAGCTTCCAATGTGAGGAATGTAAAGGGATAAGATAGGATGGGAAATCCTGTCTCTCTGGGCCTCAACTCCATAGCCTTAGGGCCCTCTCTTCCCTAGGAGCCACCAGTAAGAGTTAACACGCCACTCATGGAATGCTCAGAGTACAGTCATCTGCTATAAGGAAATAGTCCTCGAGTGGCCTGTAAGATGCTGAGTGAGTGGCTTAATCACCCAGCAGGGTCTAGCAGGCTGTACTGAAAACTCCTTGGAGACAGCAGGCCTGTAAATGGAAAGCATTATCATTGGTAACAGGATTAATAACAACACAGGCTGGAAACAAACAGACACCACTGGATTACTTTTCTAACCTCTTCAGGGAGGCCACAGAGTTTGATGGAGGGTTTTATTTCTCTGTTTTTAAATAAGACAGCATCTCCCACCATGTGACACTAAGAACTTTCTCCAGGGAAGTCACCTCTTTGCATCCGTCCTGCCCATGACAGGCTGCATGAAGAATAAGGCCAAAACAGTCAGGAAGAAGGTCCAGAAGGAACAATTTTATAATTCTGATTTGGAAAAAAAAAAAAAAAGGGAAAGAAAAGACCAAAGATTTCCTGATTTCTCATGATAAAGCCTTGACACCTTAAAAAAGGCTTAAGAGGATCAATATTTCCAGGCTGCAGGGTTTGCTAAGCTATATTTCTTGAATCACTTGGAGTCTTGGTTAAAAATGTGGATCCAATGCCTGGGGAGAGGGAACCCAAAGACCTGCATTTTTAACAAGTTCTTTCGGCCCTTCTTAACCAACAGGGGTTGGCAAAGTGCTGCCCCATGTTATTGATGCACTGCTGGGAGACAGATCAAGTCAGAGAGTAATTCACACTTTTAAAAGGAGAAGACAGTCTCAACCGCATCTGCACATACCTAGAAACAAGCAGAGTTCCTCAGGTCCATCAGTCAACACTTTAGCCCCCCGGTTTTCTGACAGATCATTATTTATTTTACACATACTTCCTTTTTCTTCCTCCGGGAAAGTCTCTACACTCTAGCAGTGATCGAAAATGGTCAACATTTGGCAACAGAAAGAAAAGCTGTCACGATGATGGTGAACCGGACACCTCTGCTCAACAAGAGGCTCCTGAGAGTTTCCACCTCACTTGTTTGCACCCCGTGGGCCTCACAATTCGTCTACGCAGGCATACTTCAACCTTAAATCCTTCCCAGGCTGATGCGGAGAAGGCCCAGAGGCAAAGGGAATCAAAGCTCACAGAGCACGGACAGGTGGGCTGCAAACTTGGTAAGAGCCCAACTCGCAACAGCCTCAGACTGACACTTGGGGCACTTTCCCCAGCAGAGTCACGGAGCCTCATAGAGATACAAACAATGGGGTTAAAAGCAGAAGACATTCATGTAGCTCTGAACATATATTCCTTTACAAGACCACATCACCTACGGTGTGCTGTCTCCATGTTTTTTTAACTCCAATAATCATCTTGTAGAAAGTGTGACTGGCATAGGAGAGGTGACTTGTGCCTATAATCCCAGCAATTTGGGAGGCCAAAGCAAAAGGATTACTTCAGGGCAGGAGTTCAAGACCAGTCTAGGTAACATAGCAAGACCCTGACTCCACAAAAAAAAATTTTAAATTAGCCAGGTGTTGTGGTGCCTATCTATAGTCCCAGCTACTCAAGAGGCTGACAGAAAAGATGGCTTGAGCCCGGGAGTCCGAGGCTGCAGTGAACTTTGATCAAGCCACTACACTTCTGCCTGGACAACAGAGTGAGACCCTGCTTCAAAAACACAAAACAAACAAACACCCCTCCCCCCAAAGCATGATCACATTGTAGTTTCTTTGTGTTAAGTGTTCGGTCTGACATGTAAACATTTAAAATTGTCTATGGTATTTGTAATCCTAGGTTATGCATTTCCTCACTTTTTAAATATACTGAAAGTCTCAAAATTATAAAAGTGGCTATTCTTCCCTTGACTCTAAGAGGCCCAGCCTATACACTGGAGAGTGAAGCTGACCCAGCACAGTGTGGTCTTCTGTCTACCCGATGATGGTGACTGGAACTCTCACGTGCCTGGAGAAACAAGAGAGGGAGTTTCCAAATTCGCATCATCTCCTTTGGTGTGCCTCCCTGCCCAGCTGCAGTCAGGGACTGTGATTTGGAGTGCTTCTGGGCGTGGGATGGAAAAACCAGGGGATAATTTACATGGAGCGCTTCTCTGTATGGACACCAGGAGAACCAGAGCTCAGGAAAATATAGCATCATGATTCACAGGGTTTGCTTTAGTGAAGCACTTCCTCCTTCTCTCTGCCTCAACAGATTTACTGATGCTTCTTTAAGATGGGGCAAACAAGTAACTGTCCAAATCCTAGGAGGCAAGGAAAAGAAAACATTACTGTCTTCTCTCTGCCCTGCCCACTGTCCTGGGCCCTCTGACCTGCTGACACCCACCTGTAAACCCCATCTTAAAGAAGGGTTCAGACACCCAGGGACCCATGGAAGACTGAAGGAAGAAAAAGATCAGAGCATTCCTTAGGCTCCTGGCTGTGGGTCCCTCATCTGTGGGCCCCATTTCTCCCTGACACCAGCTCCTCTGGTGCCAGTTCTCATGAAGCTGCAGCATCTCTATTTCCTTAGACCTAAAGATGATATTGGTTTTCCATTGCTGTTAGTCCTGGGGCTTTGGTGGATCCCTCAACCTGGCCAGCAACTCTATAATTATTCCTTTCATTAGTTTTCATTCAAACCATCTGAGGAGAATTCTGTTCCCTGCCAGGAACTCTGATACTGCCTCTCATTTTCAACATAATTGTTTTTGCAAATTAGATGAAATGCACAGATGTGGGTCGATAAGCACATGGGGGCAGTTCAAAGAGTTTATTTTCCTGGTGTAAGTACTAGGCTGAGAAGAGCTGATAAGGCTCGTGCAACATCCATGTGGCTATGAACCCAAAGGCAATTCCAATCCCATGACCATAGCAATCCCAAAGCATGGGTTTGGGGCCTCTGAACTCTGTCCCTAGAAGATGCACAGGGATTTATTACTTATCCTTGCTTTCTGCCACATGCTTACGAATAACAAAAAGAACTCTGAGGCGCCCATAAAACACTTCAAGCTTCTTTGGGGAGTATAATCCACTAGGAGGATAATGGGAACAGCTACAAGTCAATTGACCTTGCATATACTACACAACAGCCTGGAAAGGGAGCTGCCTTTATCCCTCCCTAACAAGTGAGCGAAAATATTCAAAGATGGAGGAGCCATCTTGCCTGGGCTTGACCCCAGGGCTGGTTTTCTCCTCCCCACTGCACTGTTTCTTATAAGAGGCAAGTAAGACCCATGGTCTCCAAGAATTGAGCCTAAAGGGATCAGGCTCCCCAGTTTTAGGCAAAACATAAACACCAAAGAAAGAGAATTTTAATCTCAGGGACTGAAAACTAGCTAAGAAATCATAAGAAGAGCTCTGTACAGTATAAGTGAAAGCCCATGTATAGAATGTCTGTAGAGTACAACTTGTATGGTTTAATCCCATCATAGACATAGTGCGTCTATAATACAATAATTATGCACAAAACTTGTCAGCAATAGTTATCTCTAGGATGGTAAGAGATGAGAGCTCTTCTGTACCGTGTGAGGTTTTTTTACATTATATTTATCTTTTTCAGAATATTATGGGAGGAAAATAGCTTAAATGCCCACTAACCCAGGAATGGATTAACAAGCTGTGGTATATGTACACCATGGAATACTATTCAGCCATTTAAAAAGACGGAGACTTTACATCCTTTGTATCAACCTGGATGGAAGTAGAACACATTATTCTTAGTAAAGCTTCACAAGAATGGAGGAGCATGAATCCTCTGTACTCAATCTTGATATGAGGACAATTAATGACTTAGTACACAGTGGGGGGGGAGGGGAGAGCAGAGAGAGAGAGAGAAGGAGGGAGAGGGTTGAGGGAAAGGAAAGGCAGAGAGAGGGAAGGAGGGAGGGGAGTAGGAGAAGGGAAGAGCAGAGAGAGGGAAGGAAGAAGGGGGTGGGGTCTCGGTGCGTGACATACCTTTTGGGGGTAAGACACAATTATAAGAGGGACTTTACCTAACAAATGCAATAAGTGTAACCTGGTATCTTGTACCCACAATGAATCCCCAACAATAAAAAAAAAAAGAATATTATAGGGGCCTTAGCACCTGTTGCTCAGTGAGTAGGGCACCTGCCACATACACTGAGGTTAGGAGGTTCGAACCTGGCCCGGGCCTCCTAAACAACAATGACAGCTACAACAGGGGTTGTGGCGGGTACCAGTAGTCCTAGCTACTTAGGAGGCTGAGGCAAGAGAATAGCTTAAGCCCAAGAGTTTGAGGTTGCTGTGAGCTGTGATGTCACCGTACTCTACTGAGGGAGACATAGTGAGACTCTGCTCAAAAAAAAAAAAAATATATATATATATATATAATATATTCTGGGGGTACACATGTTTTGCTTACATAGTTTGCTTCTGTATATTTTAAGTCAAAATTGCACATGTCACCATCACCCCAAAGGTGTGCAGTGTACCTGTGAGATATAAGGGCCCACCACCCTCAGAGCTCTGCACTGACCGGGCGTGAGGCATGGCCTGGGCACTGGGAATCCTGAAACTCCCCCAGGAGGTTTGAATGGACAGCCAGAGTTGAAAACTACTTCTTCATTAGGATAAAATAACGGGTTAGAGGTCTTAAACTTTTGTACGCCTTGGACTCTACTGGCAATCTGGTGAAGCCCATGGCTGTTTCTTCCAAATAATGTTTTTAAATGCATAAGATAAAACACAAAGGATTATAAAGCAAATTATATTTAGATTTAGTTATCACAAAAATTTTAAGTTGTGATATAGTAAGAATACCTTTCTATTAATACACCAACTAATACAATCTAAAGTAGCTCTGTTATCTACCATCATTTTGAAATCGTGATGAGTGGGAAAGTATTGAGATCTTAGCTTCAGCCAGGACGTAGTATGGATTTATGGATGACAATGGTCAAGGGACTTATATTTTACTCCTTTGGTGTGTTGCCTATATTCATAACTGAATAAAATGCCAAATTTCTGTAAGAATTCACTGTATGTTTCTCCCCATCAGAGCTCTGACTTCCAGGTAGAGAGGGAGGAGGTGGAGGGGAGGGTACAATTAGAAGGCAGAGCTCCAGGACTGCTCATCCCAACCTTGGCTCTGTCACTAGGCATAAGACCTCAGCCAGAAAGGACGAGGCAGGACTGACCAAACAAAAAAAACAATTTTGGTCACATGCTAATTTCCAATATGGAAAGTTCCTTTTATCTTTTTTTTTTTTTTAAGTAACTCTGTGACTCCTTCAAGGCATGAAAAATGTACATTTCCTGAAAACTAACTATACTATATATTTTAATTACAGCAGCATTTTCCAAATAACCACTTCATGTGAAAAGATCCCTGTTACTTCCACTAAAAAGATTTAACTGTTTTATCTGCCTCGAGACATCCATCACATGAATGCCAATATCATGGGATTTAAAAGGGAGCTTTTTGAAACTTTTTAAGTGTTTAATCAATAGGCTCCTTTTCATGCTGCCTGCATGAAACCCAAATGCTTTTTTTCTTTAATCTGAATTTGAAGTAGCATTTACCACGTATTGAGTGGCTATGATACTTTGGTGCAGGGCTAGGCTCCTTTTCCTGAATTTCTGTGTTGTAAAGCTCACATCCTTGCTATACCATTATCCCATCTGACTAATAAAGAAATAAAATTATTAAGAACTTCAAAACAACCTGATGGTACAAAAATCACTGTCTCAGGAAAAAAGAAAGGGAGAGAGTGAGAGTGAGCCCAGACTGTGTTAACATTTGTGTTGAAATTCCAGTTATAATTAAAAAGGTATTTACTTTTATCTAAACAATAAAATGTTTTCTTAGGCTAGGGAGTTACCACCACACCCACTTATCCCAGCAACAGACCAAGCTAAGAAACTCTAAGTCCTATTTTTCTTCATAGCCACACTTTACCAATGACTCCCAAATGATTTTTAAAATTCCTGCAGTTCGTGAATAAAACACTCAAATGAAATGCCGGAGGGAATGACACACGGGCATATGGCCTCCGCAGTGGCCAGTCCCCAGAGGTGAAGGAAACCCAGCTGCAGTCATACATACCCAGCAATCCAACTGGGAAGCCCTGGCCTGCAGAACCTGGCAAACAGGTCGGAGAGGTCCCCTGGGCCATCTCAAGCCCATTAGAAACAAAAGCATTATCTTCAAATTGGTAGGTTCCTACCCCCCAAATACCGGGGAGCTTCTGAACTGACCCCACTCAAACATTTTGATTCTAAATGTTTTCAAAACTCATTTCCTTTGACTTTATGTGCAGTGGGATAGGGGAACAGGGTGTTTTGTTGGGTTTTTTTGTTTGTTTATTTGTTTTGGCTCCTTATGAAATCAGCTCTTCATTAAGGCATTTAATGAGGATGGGGAAGGCTCATAATTAATGAGCCTAACACCAGTGTAGCATAACTAAGAATGCCCAAAATTCTCCTTAAAGCAGAATAGACTGGGGGAAAGAATCCACAAAAGAGACATCACAAGGACAAGGGCAGGCAAAACAACAGCGCAGACACCTTTCAAACAGGAAGTCTCAGCAGGGCACATCTGTTCTCAACTCACTTTCCCACCAATGTGGAAACGGACCAGAGAGGAGCCTGGAGAGACTGGAGGAAGGGCAGAGGGCATGAAAAAGGAGGAAAAACTGGCATTTAGTATAAAGCCTTAGCAAGTTAAGAGACTTCCCTACAACTGTCTCAGATAGGCTTTCTCCTCTTCAACTTTAAAATGAAACTGGAAGTCAAAGAGGTTAAGGAACTTGCCCATGTGGCAGTTCAAACCCGGCCCCAGCCAAAAACTACAAAAATAAATAAATAAATAAATAAATAAATAAATAAAGATGGCCTGCTCTTTACCACGGAGCATCCTGGAATCAATCCTTTCTATCTCCTCCCACACCACACACATTCTTCCTCCCAGGTTCTTACCCATACCCTCTTCTCCCCACATCCATGTCTTTCTACTAAAGTAATTACTCAGCAAAATCCCTACTTTGTAACAACAAACTATGGCCTCATTTCATAGTGTACCTTCTCTTCTGCACTCAGGCAGTTTAACAGTAACAGAAAAAATAAATGAATACACAGTAACCACAAAGATACTGTTACCAGCTTACTTCCCCGCCCTCATCTTTTGCAGGTATTCTGACACAGTAGCTCAGGCTTTTTCTTGTCCTCAGCTATTTTTCCACTTCCTTTACTCACAGCTAACCACTTCCAAACTGGCAGCACCTCCCACTCCCTTATTTCCAGGTGCCCACCTGATGTACCTCACCCATCCACTCAACCATCCTTTCATTCATTCCAACATTAATGAGCACCCACGATGCACCAGTTCCAGCACTAGACAACCTGGAATGAGGTAAACTTAACGCAACATGGAATCAACCTTTAGAAGTGGCATTGTACACATTTGCTAGGTGTGCGACCATCACTTCTTTCTCTAAAACATTTCTAACACCCCCTCCCCCCCCAAAAATTCCAGACCCATTACATGACTCTCCCCAGCCCCTCCCCCTGCCCCTGACAATACTAACCTGCTTCCCTTCTCTGGATTCACCTATTCTAGGTATCCACATCCAGATAGTCACACAATTCCTCCTTCAATTCCAAAACAGCTCTGCCCTTCCTGCTGGGTTCCTCCTCCTCCTCTGAGGCGCCTCTCTCTTCTGGGCCTCTGAGCTGTGTCTCACATCTGTCCTAACTGCCCCTCAACCCCTACCTGCCTGCATCTTTAAAATCTCCCTCTGAACTGGCTCCTTCATCCAAGCCTTTGGACAATTCTCTCATCCTTTAAAAAACAACGAATACTTTCCTGCACCTTTCCTCTTGACAGCCCTACCACCTTCCCTCCCTTCTCAGCCTCAGATCCACCCCATAGGAATTGTAAAGGTGTCTGGAAATTTCTATATTTATAGAAGCGATGAAGATGTAGAGGGCCTTAGCTCCCCAGTGCCCTCTGGTCATGTGACACATGTGACCTTAGGTAAATAGTGACCTAGCCTCTCCATGCCTCATTTTTCTCATCTGTAAAATGGGGATCAGAATAACACTTACCTCACTGGGTTTTTATGAAGAACAAATCAGTGTAAGTACCTAACATGCTCAGAGATGTTCCAAGCATACTGGAAGGGCTCCAAAAATACTGTATGATCCTAAGGTCAAGGTTATCTGTCCCATAAAATCCATGGCCCTGCTCTTCTCTGGCTATTCCCTACTTCAGCTCAGTCTGTAAATGCAGGAATTTTCCTGGGACTAGCTCTTCCAAGATAACACTCTTTCCAGGGTGCCATCATTTATCTCCTAGCTTGAGTTGCTACCTGATGCTACCCTGATGCACCAGTTCCAGCACTAGACAGCCTGGAATGAGGTAAACTTAACACAACATGGAATCAACCTAGACCCATTTATCCTAGTCCTAGCCTCCTGGACTCCACACAGCTTTGCACTCACATGAGAATGCTTGTGCCACACATCAGTAGCCCTAGGACATCTTGAGCTCACCATGCCACGAATCAAAAGTCATCCTGCCTTTCCTTACATTCCTCCACCAACTCTCACTGCCCCCTCCACTTGAGGTTCCCCAGACCTCTTGTGGGGACCAGTGCCATAGCCTGCCCCTCCTGCCCCAGTCTTATTCTGTTCCCTCCTTTTCCAGGAACAACCCATCTGAAATCTAAATCTACCCAAGCCACCACCCTGCTTAAACCCTTCCAGGTGCTCTCCACTGTCCTTGGAAGCAAGCCCAAATACCATCCCATGAAGGTTTTCCCAACCTGGCCCCAACCCCAGCAGCCCCTGCCTTGCCCTCTCTGCTCTGGGAATGCTAATGCTGGCAACAGAGCTGGAGGAGTCCACACTGCCCCCTTGGCTGGCAAAGCCTTTCCCACCTGATTCTCTCAAGTTGTACACATCTTTGAAGCTCAGATCAGGTATCACCACCTCGAGGAAGCCATTTCTGATGCCTTGGATTGCACTAAGTGCCCTTCCCATCTGAAATTCACCAATATTTGCTGTTTATGGGTCTGTTTTCCTCATTAGGTGGTATACTCTCTTAAGACCCTGTCCTGTTTATCTTTTCCATTTACCTATCCATCCACCCATCCATCTATCCATCTACAATCCATCCATCCACCCATTCATTCCCATTCACCCACTGAACAAGAATGTCCCAAGAGTCTACATTGGGCCAGCTGTTAGAAATATAATAGTTAATAATGCACCCAGGCAGCTGGCAGTCCAGCAGTAGAAACAGACAAAAACATGTGACCACCACACCCCACCTTTATCAGTCCATTTTCTGCTACTATAACAAAATCCCACAAAGTAGGTAATTTACAAAGAACTGAAGTTTATTCATATTTAGCTTATGGCTCTGGAGGCTGGGAGTCCCAGAGCATGGTACCAGCACCTGATTTGTGTCTGGTGAGGGCCTTCTTGCTCTGTTATAACATGGGTATAGGGCAGAAAGGAAGGCAGAAACCAGCATGTGAGACCCAGTGGGAAGTGGGTTGAACTTATCTCTTCATCAGAAACATACTTCCAAAATAACTAATGCCACTCTCAGGATAATGGCATTAATTCCCTCAGGAGGGATCTAATCACCTTTTAAGGGCCCCCACTTCTTAATACTGCTATAATGGCAATTAACTCACAGCATGAGTTTTGTAGGGAACATTCACATCATGGCACCCCACCCCCATTGGCGCCACATAATATGGGCTCTGTAACCCAGCCCCAACAGCTGAAATTCTGACTCTACCATATTAGCTATGAAAACTGGGGCCAATTATTTCACCTTTCTCTGCCTCAGTTTCCTTATCTCCAAAATGAGAACAGTAGTGCCTAGCTACTACCTTTTCTGTTTTTACTGATTCATTTTGCTAATCTATTTAGCTAATATACATAAATTGATGGAAAGTATCTATAACAATGCCTGGCTGTTCTTCCTGTTATGGGAACAACAGGAATGTTTAGGAAAGGGCATCATCTGAATGTGGGATAAGTGTTACATTCACCCGTGTTCCCTGTGCCCTGTACTCAGCAAATGTTTACTGAGCCATGCTGGTGAGCCCTATAAAGATGGTTGTTTGGCTTGGCATCAAACACTTGTAGAGCTGGCAGTCACACCAAATAACAGCTGACCCAACTCGCCCACTTGTGTAGAACTAGAGACAGAGGTTCACAAAGCTAGTTAGTGGCGGGGAAAACTCCAGTCCCCAGATGTCCTGACTTCCCAGCTGGTACCTGGTTCCCCATTCTAAGCAGACTGGTATGCCCCACGGCAGCAGCTACTCTGCCTTTTCTACCCTCCCCGATCCCACAGGAGAAAGGCCACTACCGCCACCCTAATGCCTCTCTTCTCCCCTGCTCTCATTTTCTCATGCCTCTCCTCTGACCCTGTATTCTTTTTCTCCTGTCTTATGGCTGGTGGTTCTCATATTTCTAGGAAAGAGCCTGGCTCTTTACAAAGACAGCTAGAGATGGTTGTCCTCTCTTGGATGTGGCTCAAACCAACCACAGGGACAGGTGCAAACCCTGAGCTCCAAAGTCCCTCTTCAGGTCCTGCTGGCGACTCTTGATGGGGAAGGAGGTCTCCCTCATCACCATCAAGTTTCATTTTGCCTACTTTGGGATTCATTCTTTTTTGAGTGCTCTTATGGTCAGAAGGCAGATCCTCCCCCCTTAATATGGGAGTAAAGGCCAAGTATCAGCTCTCAGTTGCAAGCTGGTTCCCAGAGATCTGAGCGTCACTCTCACTCATCCCTCTGCTTGCTTTAGGCGGCTGCAGTGGCCTTCGGATGGTATGTCATTTTCTGGCATTGCTGATCCGATGACAAATGATAATCTAACAGGACTTTGTTTCCAGGCTGTGGTATGTACAAAACTGCTGTGTTAGGACACTTTTGTTTTTACACCTCAGCTGACTTAAAAGGCCACAAAAGAATGTGACACTGTGGACAAATAAATCCTGGGGTGCTGTGTGAGGCTCTTCATTACCTTTCCTGGCTGGGCTATAAAACCCTTGATAAGTACCTTGTGCTTCATCCATCTTCATGTCAGAGCCTCCACCAGGTGTGTTCCCCTGGGTAAGTCTGAGGCTCACAGAGGCATGAAGAGGCAGGAGCCACAGCCTGGCTGAAATTATTATCTTAACATCTCATAGTAATGTATGCCACACACAGATTTGCCTTGATTAATAACACAGCCATAACCAGACCACGAGAAACGGGAGTAGTAAATGTGTATTTACATACCTTACTATTGAGGAATTCACTACATTGCTCCTGTCTCTTAACAGCCATTGGCTATGAAGATGTTTGCCCTGGATATGAGATTGTATGACTCTTAACTTTGTCGTTCTTGTAAATACTAAAGAAGATCCAGGCTTTTAAACAACAACAAAATGGAAAACCATTTGTAAGAAGACCAACACTATCTGCTGTCCAGCAAAACCTTTTCTATGTTTTTATATGAAAGAAGATCTCTGGACTCTAAGCCTTAGAGAAATTTCTCTTTGTCTCTACCCCTAGCCCTGGACTAGCTGCCCTCCCATCTGGGCCTTACCAATTCATTTGCAAATGCAGTAGCCCCACCTAACTGCAGGGAAAGGCCAGCTAGCAGGCTTAGGGTTCAGAGTCCTGCATTAAACCCCCCAATCTATACCTTATTAGTAGGGGAACAGATGTCTTCCTTTATACCTTTTACTTCAACATAGTCATCAAGAGCCCGACCTTTCACTCTCAAAAGTGTCCAGGTTTAGATATAAATTACACGGTCACCTTGGTTAGTCTCTAAGTCATTGCAAGCAAGATACTTCACTAGTCTTACCACAGTTTCATGCTCATTCATTAAAAATAAGGAAATCTAATATACAAGGTTGTCCCAACCATGAAATTGTACAGTTTGTGGAAAGCTTGGTTATAGGAGTGTCCGATGTTCTCCTGCACACCAGCTGCTGCACTCACAGGGTCCACTCTTAGGAGAAAGGGTCTGTACCATTTTGGTTATCACTGTGGATAAAGAGTCCTTAATTTCTATCTATTATTGTGATAAGGTTTGCCTGTGTCCTTCAGCTATGTAATGAATTCTATCATCTATCTGATCAGGAGAAAAAGCATTCACGGCTATTTTAATTCTAGTACTCTAAATCTTCTGGACTTTATTTACTCTCTCTGTAAAGAAAAACTAAGACAGAAATTCACCCCACACCAAACCTCAATGAATCAGGCCGAGTGACTATGATCAGAACACCAGGGAGGTAGGAAACACATCAAATTAAGCAAAATTCTCACCTTTTAGCCAATAAATCCAGTGAAATCCTTGCTTTAGCCAATAAATCCAGTGAAATCCAAGAAAAAAGAATGAAAAAGAAAAAAAGAAAAAGAACCCAAACCCTGGCCTTATAAATCCAATGATTAAAAAGGACAGCTGCTGAATAAAAAGATCTTAGGTCTTAGGTATCTTACTTTAAAAATTAGGCCTAGTCAATTGTACCCACAATCATCTTATACATGAGTCCATAATATCATTCAGTGGCTCAGGAAGCAACAGAATTTTGCTATTTCTGTTTACCAAAACAAAGCAAAACAACAACAAAAATACACAAAAAACCAGATAACATGCTGTCACTTCATTAATAAGCCTGTTAAATACACATACACACATATATCCTCATTAGGTCTTAAATGAGCACGAGGAATATAATCTAACAGGGCTGCTCCTGCTTCACTGAGGGAGAAATCTGATCCATCACTAAACTCATAGCAAAATGAAGGGGAAATTTGAGACTACTGGATTCCAATCTTCAGCAAAATATTTTTTGAAACAATGAATAAAAAATTATTCCCACTATCATCGAATACGGTTGTCGAAGGAACGAGTGTTGAATGTGTGAAAAGCCCTTCCCATGCTGACTTCTGAAGAATTAGAAAGGAAACGTTCAGCATTTTTATCCTCTAAATATAGATTTAGAAACTGTGAGAGGAAAGAGATGCACTTGGCACCACAACAATGACTCCCTGTCTGGAGGACTACAAGGAACAGTGCGGTAAGCTCTTCTGTGGTAGTCATTTCCTATCAACAGAAATTTCCAGAAACAGCTGGACATGGTGGCTCATGCCTGTAATCCCAGCACTCTGGGAGGCTGAGGCGGGTAGATTGCCTGAGTTCACGAGTTCGCGATCAGCCTGAGCAAGAGCAAGACCCCGTCTCTAAAAATAGCATTGTGGTAGGCGCCTACAGTCCCAGCTACTTGGGAGGTTGAAACAAGAGAATCACTTGAGCCCATGAGTCTGAGGTTGCTGTGAGCTATGGACACCATGACACTCTACCAAGGGCAACAAAATGAGAGTCTGTCTCAAGAAAAAAAAAAAAAGTAATTTCCAGAAATAGGTTAACTCCCAGAAATCCACTTACAGTGGCAGCATAGCATGGTCTAGGCTGGACTGTCCAGGTACCAAGCAGCCAAGGCGAAGTGCATACCTTCTTCCCTCCCAGCCTCCACTTCTGGGGTACACTCCTCCCACACAAGCCGAACGGCAACAGGAGCCTCCCTCCCCACCAGCAGCCACTTGTGCAACATGCTTCTTGGGCAATAGGGTACTTCTCAGAGTCGTGTCAGTGATTGTGTCACTCTGAAGCACAGGAAGAGGAAAACAGGACGCAGTGTGTTTATATAGACTTCCTGCAGCATGTCTGTGGTTTTTAATTCCACTTGAAAAACTGAAGCAGAAATCATGCAGAAAATCAGCATCTTTTGGCTTTAAATGCATCATGTGCCTTGCACTGACAGACACAGCCTTGTGGAAGAATGTTCTGACAAACTTGCCTCTTCATGTATGATAAAAGAGTCAGCCAGGAGAAGAGAGGAATTCTTTACTAGGTCTAAGAAAATAAGCCAACTGGAGATGAGCCTACATTCACTGCACACCCCACATCTGACACCCTGGGGGGAAAGCCTAGGCAGCAGGAGACCAATTTCTGAGGGAGAGTATGGACAGAGGAGCAGCAGGGTGGGTAGGTCCAGGACATGCATAATTTTACTCTCCAATTCCTGTGCCACAGACCCACTTGCAAACTAAAGGGGCCTATAGACACCTTCTCAGTAGGATTTTTTAAATGCATAAAATGAAATACACAGGATTGCAAAGGAAATCAATCATATCTAAATACAGCTACCAAAATATTTTTTCAATTGTAATATAGTAATACATGTACTTGCTTATTAACACATTTAAAAAACATTATCTAGCAGCAAGCATAACAACCACCATAATTCCAAAATGGTAAGTATGGATATTTTAAGATACCCATCTGTAAGAAGATATGAAAATATTGCATTTTCATTGGTGACAAAGTCACAAACGATGCTGACCCTACTGTCATTAGCAGCCAACATTCAAAAGAATTGCTAAATGTCGGCTAGAGGTTAGTGAAAATGAAGGTGTAAACTGTTCTCCCATGCAAGCTCACAGGTCCCTGAAGCTGAGCAAAGTGGTCTGCAGCAGTTCATATGAAACTCGTGGAATAACCTGATTTCACCCCCCTCCCCTGGAGCTATTCTGCAATGGTACATGTAGGAGACCTACCCAGGAGCCTTGGCCCAGCCAGAGCCAGAAACCATGTGTACAAGAGAGTGGCGGTTCTGCACCACAGAGAGCTCACCACACAAGGGTAGGGCTGGGGGAGACCCAGTATGCCCGGGGCCAACATCCCTAGTTATTTTACCTACATCTGATGTATGGGCCACTGTTTGCATGGCTTGTTAGTAAGAGTATCGGTTCAGATGAATCATTAGGCTACAGAAAAAAATTGCTTCACAATTCTTTCTGCCTAGTGCTATGTTCTAAACCCCATCAGCTCCAAAGTCCCTGGATTATAGCAAACTTATAATACCCCTTTAATATCTGAAATCAAATGCTTAGATAACCTACCTAAAGACAGTTTCAAACATACACATTTAATGTCCTAAGAGTGACATAAATTAAAATAAAAGGAAAGTAACTTAATGTATTTCGATAAGCAATTACTTGGACAAGACCATTCTAGTGAGCATAAGTCACTTGCTTGCACTTTAATGTAAAATCAAAACACAGGTCAGATGCAGACATGGGCTGGTAACAGGAGATGGCAGTGATGCTACGTATGGTGTGAGTTTCCAAAGAGGTAAATTTCTTAATAAAACAAAGCACAGTCTTTTTTCAGCAACTGAAAAGGTCCCTGTTTATTTAAATTGTGCAAAAAATATTTGTTTACAATGCAGGTTAGGTCTGGGTTCAGGTTTGTTTGTCCATGATTGTCTAGTAGTGGGGTCCAGGAAATATTTGTGACATACAACTATCCTACCCATTACAGATATTTAGCATACCTGCTCCCCACCCAGTAAATGCTACTAGCACCCCTTAATCATTGACAAGCAAAACTGCCCCCTACAAACTGCTGAAACTCCCCCCATAACATTGTAGAGCCTAGGGTTAGACCTGAGTCCTCTTCTCAGGTCCCATCCCTGCCCACCTCTGGGTGATCTCATGCTGGGAATTAAGAGGTCTCCCCAGGAAATTGGGACTGGCATTATAACAGAAAGATCAGCCTCAGTATGTGGCTCTGCCCTTGGGACAAGAAAAATAGAAAAAGGCAAGGGGAAGAATTAAGTAACCAGGTAGATGATTCCCAGAGCCTCAGCCCTGTATCCCTCATGTGAATTTTCTTTCTTTCTTTCTTTTTTTGAAGTCTTTTTGGCCAGGGCTGGGTTTGAACCCGCCACCTCCAGCATATGGGGCCAGCGCCCTACTCCTTTGAGCCACAGGCACCACACCCCCTCATATGAATTTTCCACTTGTGTTGAAGCAAGCTCCAGCGGGTTCTGTGGCTAGCACTCACAAGAATCCTTACTAACTAAAAGCATCTGATCACCTGGAAGGATGGTCACCCACCTGAACAAAGGTTGGTAGCTAACCAAACATGCTCAGGAGGCTGGGCATGGTGGCTCACACCTATAATCGTAGCACTCCAGGAGGCCAAGGCAGAAGGAGCACTTGAGATCAGGAATTTGAGACCAGCCTGAGTAAAAGTCAGACCCCATCTCTACTAAAAACAGAAAACATTAGCTGGGCATGGTAGCACATAACTGTAGTCTCAGCTACTCCAGAGACTGATGAAGCAGAAGGATTGTTTGAGCCCAGGAGTTTGAGGTTGTCATGAGCTATCATGATGCCACTGTGTTCTGCCAGGTGCCCTACCTGGGGTGACAAAGCAGGACTCTGTCTGAAAAAACCAAAAACAACAACAACAAAAAAAAACCTCAGGAAAATCTATTCCACTGTCACACAACCTACCTTATTTGGGAAATGTTCCTTAGATTTTACACAGACTTTTCATGCTGTGTTTTTAGCTCATTTGTTTTGATTTCATTCTCACTGTCAATAAATAAATGGACCAGGGCAGCGCCTTTGGCTCAAAGGAGTAGGGCACTGGCATGCCGGAGGTGGCAGGTTCAAACCCAGCCCCGGCCAAAAACTAAAAAATAAATAAATAAATAAATGGACCAGAGACCATCCCTCACCTGGCATTTCAGATTCTAGAGACAGATCCAAACCACTCTGAAGTTTTCTTTTTCATCAGTCCCAGGAGCAACACAACATAAATAACAATGTTGTCCTTCCTTGACAGGCTTGGAAAATGCATTAGAGAAATTTGGCCTTTAAGGTCCAATTAGGTCTGGGGCGGGGGGGAATAAATAAAACCTTCCAAAGCCCTTTCAACTGAAAAAGTCCATGATTTAATGGCTCTAAATTTTATTACATTCAAAAATAATACACCCTAATTCAAAAATGTGGCAAAAAGGACCAGTTGCCAAAAGGGCGTTCTAAAAAAATTAAGGCAGGATCACTATTTCTCTACCTCTTCCACTAATGGACTCCATTATATCACCAAAAAAGGCACTGCTGGAATCTAATGAATAAATAACTAGCACTCGAGTGGAATTTGTGTCCACTTTAATTCCAGTTAGTTTCCACTAAAGCTTCATTTAAAAATAAATTTAAAAGGGGGACATAAAACTACTTACAATGAAATATTTTAGAAATGCTTAAAAAGTTCCCCATGTAAGCCAATCTGGTATAATATTAAACAGCAAGAGCTTAATTGTTGAATCTCAGTAAATGAGAAAAAAACATTGAGTACAACATGAGAAAAGGGTTAGTTTTCACATCTGTCATATCTGTTCAGTGTAATTTCTAGAAACGTATCAGGAGAGCTAAGGATCACTTGAAACAGTTTTGCAAATGGAAGGTTAAAACCAACTGATGGCTTAGCAAATCAATTCAGTGCAAGGGTCAGAAAACTTTTTCCTCAAAGGCCAGATAGGAAATACTTTGGGCCTTAGAAAACAGATAATCTCTGTCATAGTGCTTACCTCTGCCATTGTGAGAAGTGTGAAAGCAGCCATAAACTATACAAGAATAAATAGGAGGGCTGTGTGTCAATAAAACTTTATTTACAAAATGGGCAGCAAGTCAGAGTCTGCTGAACCCCAGCCACTATTAAGTCAATGAAATGGAACAGAACAGAAAACATCAGAAGACATCAGAGGTAGCATAGGTAATTGCTATTTTATGAAACACTTTTCTCATTGTTTACTTACATATGTGAGTTCTGAGTCGATGTGTATTTCTGAATGTGGACTGGGGTTAAAAGCCACCACATTAGAGTAGTTTGAGAAAAGAAGTTAGTCTGCTTCTAACTGAAACTGGTAAGAATTCAAAAAACTGTAATGTTTTGAAATAAAAGGAAGAAAGGGCAGATATAATGAGGAAGTTCTTGAACCTACAGTATAATATAAAAAGAATATTAATTAGTTACATGTAGTAACTAAGGATGTCTAAAATTACTTCTTATGCTATTGAAATATCTGATGTGAGCTGTGTGTTATTAGTTACTATCAGTTAGCAATTGTTCTATAGCAATTCAGTGGTTTACAACAACCAGGGATTATTGGCACAGCTCTTCAGATCAGACCAGTGGTTCCAGTGATCCAAGCTGGGCTAGATCTGCTCAGGAGACAGCAGGCAGCTAACAGGTCTGATGGGACTTGTCAGTCTCCTAGGGAATATGCTGGCACAACCTAGCTCAACCTTTTGTGCTAGCTAGGGCATGTTCTCATGGCAAGGGTGGCAAAGTCTGACAGAGCAAGCCCATCTGTGAAAAAGCCAAGCAGAAATGTACCACATTAGACCAATTTGGTTCAACTGTTACACACCAAAGCTGAGAGTTGTTTTCCAATTGTCATGAACCTTAAGGGGGAGAATCACATAACCTAAACATGCCTAGATGAACCAAGCCTAAAATCATGGATGGAACCAAAGTGCTGGATGGAGGAGTGGGGACAGAATTAAAGAGTGCACACCCTATGGCAGAATCCAGGATCAAATTAAGCCTTGACATTACCCCACAGCATGGTCCAGTCAGAATATGTTTCCTGGTGTCACCCCATCACAAGACCATATCAGATCACCCTTCACTACCCCTGTCTATAAAAACCTGCCCCAACTTCCAATGGAGTCCCATTCATGTCTCCTTGTCTTGGCTGCCTATATGGGCAAACCCTATTTGGTTTGGTTACAGAAACACATATTGCTTTTTAAAACTCCATTTATAGACCGCATGTGCTAACATCCCAATGGCCGAAGCAAATCACATGACCAGTCTTCGTGAGGAGCTGGCCGAGTAGGGTGAGAAGGAAGAAGAACTACAGCGTTATAAGCAAAGAGTGTGGATACAAGGAGGCCATTAATTAGAGCCATTAGTACAATCAATTTACCGCAGGCAATATTTAGTTTATTATCACCCTGGCAGAAGCACAGAGATTTTACATTATTTTATGTTTTTCCATTACCGTTTCTCATTTTGCTTTTCCATTATCACTTACTTGTAAGGCAGAAGTGGAGAATAAAAAGGATGCAGGCTTTTGTACCTTGGCTCTACCAATTCCGGCTACATGACCCTGGGCAATTTCCTTTGCGTGCAGTTTCTCCATTGTAATATCACAGGACAGCTGACAATGACCTAAACTAGACCAAGTAAAAGTGCTCAGCTCAACATCTGACCTTAGCAGAACTCAAACTTTATTTAGATACAAATGTGTCCTGCAAATAGTTGATTTGAATATATTCAAAAAGGTGAGTAACAAGGAAATAGGTAAATTTCCTTTATAGAAAATAGATCTTTTACATAAAGAGGAAAGAATCATTTCCTTACAAAGAGTTTTGAGATCTGTGGTAGATCCCCCAAACACATTTATATCCTAATCCCTGAAACCTCATTTACCTTATAGGCAAATAAGATTAAATTAAAGACTTTGAAATGAGGGGGGATTATCTTGCTTTGTCCCAGTTGGTATAATCTAACCACACCCTAAAAGCAAAGAATCTTTTCCAGCTGTGGCCAGAAGGAAAATGTGACAGACAGGTGGACAAGGCCCCAATTTGATGCTGTTGGTGTTGAGTTGGAGGAAGGGGGTACAAGCCTAGGGATGGGGGTGGCCTCTAGAACTCAGAAAACAGGGGGAAATATATTTTCCCTCCAGGCTTCCCAGAAAAAAACAGAGAACTTGATCTTAGCCAGTGAAACCCATGTTAGACCTCTCACCTACAGAATTAAAAGAGAATAAATGTGTTGCTTTAAGCTACAAGGTTCATGGTTATTTGTTATGGCAACGGTAAAATGTCGTCGTGTTCTTAAAATATTTCTACTAAATACTCATGATGAGGAAATAGAAAAGTCTCTCTTGAAGCTCCTGGCCTGGGAGGAAGAAATTCTAGAACCTGGAGAACACTAACCAGGTATGGCATCAAAACTGGAAAAGTGCACCTGATGCTGCCTACGGAGACGGGTAGAGAAAAGGCAGTATGGCAGTATAAGCAACTCATTACCATGGAGCACACTTTGTAGAACAATAAAGTAATAGTCTCCAGCATCTCTAAGGGTCCCTACCTACAGCTCCAACAAGTAGGTTCTAGGGAGAAAGCCATATTGGCAAAATCCTTTCAGAAAAACTTCCTTAGACTCCATTTAACTGATGGCTATTCCAGGTATGCAGTTCCAACGCTGACCACTGTCATCTTTTTTAAGACAATATGACAATAAAGTAATAAGCCTTAGTGATACACACACACACACACAGAATCCCAAAGTCCCAATTTGTTGACCTTCATGAGCTCATGAATTGTGGTCATTTTGAGGTCCAAAAATGTCTACAAAAAGACTGATTTAAAAAAAACAGGACTCTAAAAGATCACAACGACCAAACAGGACCTCAAAATTAGGACCACACCTAAGAATATTTTTAAAGATAAAGACACTAGAGCAGGGCTGGATGTGGTGGCTCATGCCCGTAATCCTAGCACTTTGGGAGGCTCAGGAGGGAGAATCACTTAAGATCAGGAGTTTGAAACCAGCCTGAGCAATGTAGTGAGATCCCATCTTTACAAAGTATGAAAAACAAATTGGCCAGAGAGGCCTGCAGTCCCAGCTATTCAGGAGGCTAAGGCCAGGATTGATTGAGCCCAAAAGTTTGAGGCTTCAGTGAGCTATGATAATGCCACTGCAACCCTAGCCAGGGTAAGAAGGAGGGACAGAAAGAGGAGGAAGAGGAGAAGCTGCTAGAATAGGTGAGTGTGCTGAGCCCAGCCAAGCAAGGAGAAGCTGAGTGACCGTGAGAAATGGGAATCAGAGAGCACAGACCACACCAGCCTGCGGACAGCCACCTGCCACAGCTAGAGTTCACTCCTCACGCCATGCTGCCCAGGCACTGGAACTTCCGGTCTAAGAGAGTTCCATACTTTCTGAGTACTTTTTGGAAATAGGTTTTTTTTTTCCTTTTGTTTTTTTCTTTCTTTTTTTTATTGGGAGGGTGGAGGAGGTGGGGCAAGCCTGGGGAAAAAAACATTCTCTTGCTAGAGTTTGTTGAATATCAGAATTGCAAATAAGGAACCGTGAAACTATAGAAAAAAAGTTGATCATATTTCCCCAAGAGAATTCTATTTGTATACAAAGTATAGTGAAGATTGCCCACATAACAATGTTACCATTAAACCCGGCAAGCATAACAGTTAAAAATCAAATAAAGGAAGAGAGGGAGAAATGTATCATCCTTAGCCGGGGAGATAGAACTTTGTGACAGAGGGAAGGCAATCAGATGAACAGAGGGCCATAAAGCCCTGTGAGCAAAGGTCTCACCCCCAGGAATGGGGACATCTCATGATTAACACTACTGGCGGATGGGGACAGGGGAAAGTGGCCCCTCTCCTCTGAATCCTTATGTGATGCTGCCTCTAACTTTGTTTGCTCAAAAAAATCACAAGCAGAACCACCAAGAACCGCGGCAAAGGAAAAGAGAAAGTGCACACTCAGCACGAGGCACAGACAGTGCTTCTCCAAACAAGGTGCACGAGAGAAGGAATTGGGCATTTAGAAAACTCTTCATCAGCATGAACACTAGTAAATAAAAAATCGAGTTGAAAATAACAGAGGATTCAGAAACGAACAACGAAAAAGAGCAGTTGCAAGGAGACTGATAGCAAATTCCCTTATTTTCAAGCACAGTTGTTTCACACTAAAGTGGACATGAACGCATGTGCACAGAGTCTGGCCCTGCTGTGGCAGGTAACACCTCAGCACGTCCCAAGGCACTGTGCCCCGTTACATAGAATACGATGGGCCTGGTCATCTTCTGCTCTTTGAATCTCAACTTCCCAAGGGAAAAAAATAGCTGCACTAGGGGAAAGCAGGTTACTTCTGGGCCAAAAGTAAGGGCCAGAGCTTTTAAATTCTAAACAGGCAAAAATGAACATCCTAAAAGACAGTGTTAATAAAGGGTTGGCTCTTCTCAGATAAGCATTTCAGCTGTCTGCCACAGAAAGTCTACAAGCAAGGGCAAAAACAACTTAAATCTTTTCTCAATCTTTTTTTTAATTAAATGAGGAAATTTCATTTAATTTCTTTATTCTACACCTCCTTTGCCACACGTATAGGATTAAGGAACATTAGAGATGGAACATGTCTTTGGAGCTCATTCATCTCCCTTTCCTTCCCAATGTAAGAACTGAAGTCCACAGTGGCCATATGGGCTGAATTAATGAGTTCTTCATTCACATTTTCCTTTATGAGAGACTGAACTCAACTGTCCTGGGTAAGCCCTGACTGGGCCTATGCTTTAAACTTCTTGAGCAGCTAGGAACTATTATTAACCAGAAATATCCAGAATCAGGAGCAGGTGAGCACCGATGTGCCCGGTGCAATCCTAGGCATATGAGAGGGATACAAAAAAAGGAACTGGTCCTGAATTTCCAGCAGGAAAATTCCTTGATCCCAGTTGTCAGAGAAAACTTTACATGGCCTCAGCTTTCTTCCTCGGATTCCAGAGATACTGTGAGAATGTCTTCACAGGCACCCTTTATTGGATTTGTTATAGACAAATCTGTCCCCGACACCTCTGCTGGGTCACCTCTTGCCCACCTACTATTCCAGTGGTTCTCAACCTTCCTAATGCTCTGGCCCTTTAATATAGTTCCTGTGGGTCTCGACCCACAGGTTGAGAACCGCTGCACTACCCTAAAGAAAAGAAACCAATGCTGAGAAGGGCCAGGTGCCCTAAGACACACGGAATTCCTAAGAGTCAAATGTAAAATCCAACTCAAACTATACATAATATTCTTAAGATGTCAAACTTAAACAGTGATAAGAGGAAGAGAACCCCTCACTGAAAGGGACATAAATTGCTTAGATTCTTAGTCAGAGATGGGGAGGGAATTCGGCCACTATGACCTACTCTCTACCACATTCCAAGGTAAAGGTGGGTATGAGCACATAGTGGGCTCTAGGGAGGAACAGACACCAAGTAGCTGTCACATCCCCCTCCTAGATCATCACTGTAAAAAACCCGGCACTCATCTGTTATTAGTTGTCATCACTTGTTCCTTGGGATTCAAGGCTGGAAGTGAGGCCCAGCTTTGCCACTGCCGAATGTTGGTGAGACTCTGGTCAGTAGATCCATGTGCCTCTCTGCACCTCTGTGAGCTAAGCTAGAAAAAGGAGGGATCTCCCCACAATACCTGCCAACCCTGAGTGTCTAAAAGTCCTACCCTCATGGGTTGGAAAGTAGGTGCTGGCTGATACAGGGCACGTTCATCAGCCCCAACAACTGTGCTGAGTCCAGTTACCGTGGGCCCTGGACTGAGACCGCCTGCCTTCGAATCCTTGCTCAGCCACTTGCTTGCTTGTGACTTTGGCCAGATTTGATAATTTCATAATGCTACAGTTTCACTATATACCTGGGAATAATAACAGAATCTACCTCAGTGTTTCAGTGAGGATTACATGAAATATCTGCAGCACAAAAGAAGCATCTGCAATAATGCCAATTACAGAAGGTAAATGTTTTCATCACCATCATTTCATTTTCTTGCACACCCGTTGCTGATGCTTCTCCACAAAGACATGAAATCTCTATGATGATCACCAGCACAACACACTCAAGTGGGGGTGGGGGTGGAGGAGACCCAAAACTATTAAGAGTGGAAGGCTTTCTGTGTGGGATACTTATAAAAAAAGCATTTTAGCAGCATAACAGAACTTCTCAGCAGTCTGTGCACAGAAGGGCAACAGTAAGGAATGAAGTTAGAACAAGAGTGGGTAGGTGGCACATGTTCCCCCAAGGGCCAGCCATAAAAATCACAGAGGGATGCAAATAAATGAGGCTGCTATTATTCTAGGGATAACCTTAAAAGCTGACTTTTTCAAAAGTAAATCTTTCATAAGCACCAGTACTTAACTATCACTAACAACAAAGTACTAGGGGTACACTCACTCCTGAGTTCACAGGCACTAGGGTACTCCTTAGCCATTGGAGGTAGCTGCCCCAGCAGGGGCCAAGGTCTAGCAGGTATTAACATTGGTCTGGCAGTGAATGTGACAAAGGGATGGATCCTCACAGGCAATCGCCAAACCCAGCCATAATAGCTTATAACCCTCACGTGTCCATTTACATGTCCAGATTTGGAGGCTGGACAAAGGAAGGCCCTGGGCTTGTTCCCTTGTGTTTTAGCACAAGAGCTATGGGATTTTGAAGGAAAAAAGAAGTGATTCCTCTAATCCCTGCCATGCAAATGCACAGCCTTCCAGGTCTAACAAAGTCCAGGAAGGATGTGCTTAATTGTGAGAATGAAAATATAAAATGTAACCACCCAAATGGTCAAATAAGTCCCAACTCTTCCTGCTGAGAACATGGTTACAGAACTATGGCTGAGGGGACCCATCTTGGCAGCTTTCCAAGAGCTATTAGTTTGCATTAACATACTGAAAGAAAAGGGCAGATAAACTAAAAGTGAGAAGGTAATTTAGAAGGACATCTTTATAACCAGCACAGGGCCAGGCACATGGGAGATGCTGGGTAATGCTCGCTCAGTGAGCACACCTGCAGCCAGCGTCCCGGGCACAGCTGCAGTCGGATCATTGATATTGACATGGAGGTGAAACACGTATCAGGATATGGCTTAGATTAGAGACTTGAAGGGTTGGGGAGATCTTTACTCAATTTCAAAGAGAAATTTAAAAGTACAGCTATCTTCTGGCTATGAAGAGTGTGACTCTGTACTTCAAAGCAATTACTAACTTTGAAGGCAGCCTGGTGAAACTTGTGCTGACAAGCCTCCCATGTTTATTTATTTCTCACCCAAGCCTCTCAATTGTCACCCACATGGCAACACACAAAGTGTGAAATTATGTCTTCTTCTTTAAAAGTACCTGGATTGTGGAACATATACACCTTCCTTCACTCAGAACTACTCATCAACCACTCACCTGACACCAGGACCCTTCCCCAAACTTTGACATCCACCACAGCAAACCCCCAGAGACAAAGCTGATGGCACATGCTTCTCGAGGTCTATAAAAGCATCAATCCCACTCCCAACTCCCACTCTTTTACTCGTCCCAGGGCCAGACGGCTATGACACTCAAGGCAGAAGGATGAAAATGAGTCCCCAGCATTCTAGATGACCGCAGAGTAGGAAAGAACTTGAATTTTCCAACCTGGATCTTAAAGTGACTGCTCTTTCCCATTTCCCAGACATCTTTTCTGGGTACACTAGTCACTGCCTGTCCCCTGCCCAAAACGAGCTGGGGTGACTTTGAAGTGACTTATTCTGAGGTGTGTGGGACAAGAGAAAAAGTCAGATCAAACGTTAGAGTGACATCTAGAACAGATCCAGAGAAGTCACACTCAACGTGACTCCAAACGTCTCCTCCTCAGCTAGGGTCATGGGAGATTCTGGCATTTCAGTGCTTCAGAGGCCAACTGGGCAGAAGCCTCCTTAGTTATTTTTAAACTGAAAACTGAATGAAAAGAGCGAATATTTGGATTCCTGTGATCTCCTGAGGTCCCTTCCAACTTCCAGATTCTACCGGAGAACACTGCATACGCACATAAATATGCACACCCTTCTTTGTAAAAATACATACAGATGTGTGAATATAGATATTACCAAGGAGTGCTGTATTCACACTTCAAAACAATTAGCACCTGCTGAGATCAAACAGCTTATCAGCTGCTTTGCAGCAGTGGCCCAGGGCACACAGACGTCATTGGCAGAACTGAGCAGGTCCCCCAACCCATCTGCCATTGCAGTTCACCTTAAAACCAGCTGGAGACTTCTAACGTCAATGCAAACCCTACAGATCTCCAAACTAGGACTACAGACTACTTCCTCCTAGTGACTCCTCACAAGTGTCCCAAACCTGTGAAAGCGGGATGAAACAAAGGAGGAGATGAAAGAAAAAACCCAAACCCTGTACCCCAGCGCCCAGCCCTGCCAGAGTCAGAACAACTTCCTTGTCTTCTCCCTGTCCCTAGAAAGTGCAAAAAGGTCTTGTTCTTCCCCTACCTGGCTTTTCAGGGCCTCTCCATTTAAGGCTGACTACGTGGGTATTTATTAATAGTTGGTAACCAGGGAATACTAAAATGCCTCTAGAAATTAGAGCTTTGCTCTGATCCTACTGCCAAACAAATCTGAGGGTGCCCATCTCCATTTTGAACAATAGCAACAAAAATAATTTATAGGAAAGAAGGGAGAGGGAGGTGCAAATGTATTCATCAAGACAGATTTGAGATTTGTTCTTCATGAAAAACTGTTCTGTGATTTTCCTGGATCAGACAAGGTAGTTTTGAAGCAGCGTCAAGGCTCAGGGTGCCGGAGACACAATGGTTAACATCTTTGTAACGAGATGCCAACTCTTACTTTGATCGGGGTATGTTTACCAGGGCAATGCTACTGTCCCACTCAAACCCCACACAAACCTTGGTCTCCTCCCCAACTTCACAGCCTCCCAAGTGTCAACCTCTTTCCTAACTGGGCTGCCAGTACCCGGTGCAGACAACGGCGGCCAGCCTGGGCCGGGCCTGGCAGTCGGTGCCAGGAGTACGGGGCCCAGACCTCGACTGGGAGCCTCTGAAATCCACACACCTCGCCTGATTCCTGCAGCTCCAAGGCGCCCAGCGCCGAGTCTGTACTCCAAACGCCTCTGGACAATGCAAGCGCTACCCCCTCCCCGTTGAGCACTTCCTCGCTGCGGCTACCAAACCACGGCTTTGTGTGTGACAGCAAGTATGTCCCCGGGTTCACACACCCCCTCCTGCTGGCTGCCCAGGGTCCGTGCGCTCAGCGGACGCACTACTAGCGGGTTCACCCGGTAAGAGACTCGCCAACAGGCCTCCCGCCAGCCGGCCGCAGGGAGCAAGCGATGATACCCACGCCCCCGATCCCAGCCGCAAGGGCGGTGGGGAAGAGCAGCGCGAGGAGCTCCGTAGAGCCTAGGCAGGGAGTTGGGGACACCGAAGGGCGGCAGGCTGGGGCAGCGTCCCCAACTTGCCAGCCCTACCACCCCCAACTTTGCAAGGCACCGGCCCAGAGGGGGCCGGGGAGCTCGCTACTCGGCAGGAAGTTCCCAGGGCCTCACTGAGCATGCTCTCGGGGAGTGTAAGCGCGGGTGTGGGCTCTGCGCTCACCGCAGCCTCCCGGACCGGGCGGCAGCGCTCAGAGCACAGGCAGGATCGCGGTCCGGTAAGGCTGTCCCCAAGGAGCCGAGATCGCCCCGGGGCCTCCTCAATGCCCTAGCCAGAAGCTCCCGCCCGCTGCATCCCTCCTCTGGAGAGGCTCCGAGCCAGCCTCCCGCCTTCTTCCTCACCACTGGCTGGTAGTCGCGCCTGCCCTGCGCGCCCGAGTCTCCGGGACCCCAGCGTGGCCCATGCCTGCGGCGTGACCCCATAGGCTCCTCCGCTGTCCAAAAACCCATCTGCCATTTCTGGCTACTCGCTTCCAACCCGCGCAACCGGAGCCTCCTCTGGATAGTCTTTGGAAAGCCTACAAGCCTCTAGCCAGAGGGCCTGGGGGGCTTCAGCCTCTCATAGGGAGAGTTGCCCCGAGCAGGTGGGCTCCTCAAGGCGCGACCTCCGGGTACACTCTGGGATCCCGCACAACGGCCGCAGTCGGGGCATGCAGGCCCCCAGCAGCGCCGCCCTTAGTGCAGGTTCTGTCCTCCTCCTGGCTCCAGTTCCCCGCGCCCCGCGCAGTCCCCTCTGCGCGCATCTCCCCTAGAGGATGGCGAGCTCCGATGCGATCGCCCGGACCCAGCAGCTCTTACCTCCCTGTTGGGCGGCAGCAGCAGACAGAAACGAAAGTCGACCGCCGTACCCGCGAGGCCCGAGGTGTGGCGGGGCGCGGGGTCGCGGCACCCTGAGCCTGCAACGCGGGTACCTGGGCTAGATTGCGCCTAGGGCCGCCGCCGCCACGGGAGCCGCAGGGCCGCGGCCAAGCGGGCCGTGGCAGGGACGGTCTGCAAACTCCCAGCCCTGGCGGGTTGCGAGCGGCGCGTCCACACTCAGCCCCAACGCAGCAGAGATGTTCCTTTGGGGGCTCAGGCAACCAGGGCGGGAATCAGTCCGCAATTTCTTTTATCCTCCATTGCCAGACCTCACCAACTTCTGTCTGCTTCTGGGCTCAGCCCCTCTAGGAGGCAGGGAATCCGGGCAGGAACGCTCGGCTAACTCCCCGCCCCCGGTGAAGTGCTCAGCCAATTCGGAACGCCCCACCTTCTCAGGGGCCGTCTGCAAACTCTCAACCCTGCAGAAGAAGACTTCTCCAGCCTCTCAATTCCGCAGCCAGAGGGGAGAAACCACCGAGTGAGAGACAGTCTGATCGCGGCCGTACATAATATTCTAGCAAGCTTAGGGGAAGTGTGCAAATGCTGATATGACGATGCATCTTGCAAGGTTGTGCAGTCCAAGCCTCTAGGGATCAGGGGCCTTCCGGCAGTGAAGCCCAGTATGGGGGAGACTGTGGTCTTAACCATCTCCGCGTGTAGACGACTGTGAAAAAGTCCTCAGGCTCAGTTTACTCCTTCCTAGAATAGATTACGTAAAACATTATGAGTTTCTGCCACTTGGTTTGGTGACCTTGGGCAAGCAACTTAACCATTTGATTTTAGCTCTACTTATGAGCACAGCAAACGCTGCTTCGTGAGGTTATTGTGAAGATAAAATGAAATATACATAAAGTACCTCGCAATATCTGGTGCATAGTAAGTGTTCAATAAGTGATTTCCATTCTTGTATCTCTGTCCTGCTTCTACCCTCTGGATTTTATGAACACTCTGGACGTGCTAGCTGAACATTCCACTGTTGTAAATTCAAAAAGAAATAAAACACATTCCATGCCCTCAAGGCACCACGAAGCACATTGACTGACATGACAGGAAACCCAGCCAAGCCCCAGGAGAGAGAATGCAGCACATTCACATCACTAAGCTTTATAGAGCGTTGCTAAGTAGTATGTGAAATGGAGGGAGAGTGGGCGGATGGATTACCAAGAGTGGAATAGACAAGGGTCATGACCCCAGCAATTTCCAGACCCCATAACCAGTCGCTACATCCAGACCTTCTGAGAGTTTATGTTCAATTTCCCATGACCTTTCTTGTAGGACTTCTCCGCCCATTTCACCTCTCTAGGGTCTTTCTCTCACCTTTCCTCGGCTGCCCACCCTTCCCCAAAAGAAGCATTTGAACCAAGGATTTCTTGATCCAAGGATCAGGAAACTTTGAGAACCTAGACACGATTTAGTCCCTCTGCCTCATTTTGTAAGTGAGCTAATTAGGGAGGTCTTCTGACCCCAGCACTGAAGTAGAACACACTTTGTGCTTCTCTTGAACTGAGTGAGCTCAAGGCTCTGGACACCTTAGGTCCATCCTGCCTTCAACTTCAACCTGGAAGAAGTAGCTGTAATATTTTCTGACCAAATAAGCCCCAAATTATCAGCCACTTGGATCCTCAACTGTCAGAAACTGTTCAGGTCATGCTCAAGAACCACAAGTAAATCTGTATGAGTGGGATGACTTGTCTTCGTAAGACCTTTCAGTAAAATGCCAGCAATGTTCCAGGGGCACCTATTTCCCTCTGTCCCTTGGAAGAAAATAGTCTCCAGCTCTCTTCAGGAGCCAGGAAGGAAATAGAAGAATGGTGACATCTGGTGGCCAGGACTTACTGTGCCGGATATGGATCCTGCAGATTTCTATCATAATAGATTTGTTTTGAAGCCAAGTTCCCACCAGTGGTTAATAATTGTACCACCTGGTTGCCTAGAGATTTCTGAAATACATAAATCATTTAAACTTTGTGTATCCACTACTACAGAGGATATAACACATGCTTGGTATTTCAGAGTTCTTTTTTTTTTTTTTAACAGAATACCTATGTATATACAGAGAAATAAAGTATAAGGATATAAGTTCATAGTTATACACACATATGCATTTCCTATATTTTATTACATATTCTATTTATTTAATATACAGGACATGCCTTTGAGAGAGATTAACACTATTTAATGGTTTTTCCACAGAATTAAGATTATAATTTATATTGATTGGTGAAGGACACTGCTTGTAGACATAAAGATGCTTACAAGGAGAGAGTTATATATTTCATTAGGTCCTCTCCAGGGAGTTCATTACAAACTTAAGAAGAAAATATCCCAGTGGTATTTTAATAATGAAAGTCTTGGCAGCTGATGGCCAAGGTCATATATACCTGGTGAACAGAGATTCATCTTTAGCATTTCCACCACTTGTGAACCATGGGTGTTAGGGTATAAGAAGAAGGAAAGATGTTTGGGATTATTTCTCAACAATGCAACAGCGTCTGCTGTCATTGCTAAGCCAGCTCTAATTGTCTTTTTCCACTTATTTATCCGGTTCACAGTAGATAATTGCTCAGTTAAAGACAGAAAATGCAACTCGGACTGCACATCAAGTACAGTTGACCCTCTGTATCCACGGAAGATTAGCTCCAGTATCCCCCCCCCCCAATAGCAAAATCTACAGATGTTTCAATTCCTTATTTTTAAAAAAAATGGTATCCTGGCTCAGCCCCTATAGCTCAACCGGCTAAGGCGCCAGCCACATAGACCTAAGGTGGCGGGTTCGAATCCCCAGCCTGGACCCGCCAAACAACAATGACGGCTGC
>NW_003852475.1:2209793-2226636 GCF_000181295.1 Otolemur garnettii | reverse complement strand
GGAGACTCGCCTGAGCCCAGGAGTTGGAGGTTGCTGTGAGCTGTAATGCCACGGCACTCTACCCAGGGGGACAGCTTGAGGCTCTGTCTCAAAAAGAAAAAAAAAATGGTATCCTACTGTCACCCTCTCCTATGTCTTTGGGTTCTGATCTGCAGTGGATTGAATCATGGATGCTAAACCCACAGTTCCAGAGGGTCAACTACACATTGTTTCTCAGCATCTCTGACTAAGCTCTATGTGAATTGCTGTGAAACATTGTTCCTCAGTGTCTCTTACTAAGCTCTATGTGAATGGTACCTATGCTTCTAACTATGCAGGGAGCCCAATTTGCTATAACCACTTTATAGACACAGCAGCCAAGACTTAGAAAAGGTAAGCCGTACTACTGATAAAGGTCAGAGACAGAATTGACTCCGAAGCCCAGAATCTTTGTATGATACTACACCATGCTGCCCACTCTAGACAACTGGGAAGAAAGGAAGATCAGGGCAGAGATTCCTCTGGAGAATATACTAGATTCTGAAGGAGATATTAAGGTACTATTGTACATAAACCACATTTCTTAATCTATTCAAATGATACAAAAAAATACGTATGTGCTATCGTTTGGATACTTGTCCTCCCAATTTCACGTTGAAATTTGACTCCCAACGTTACAGGTGGGTCCTAATGGGAAATGTTTGGGTCTTGGGATGAATCATTCATAAATAGATTAATGCCCTCCCTGGGGTGAGGGGAGTAAGCTCTCATTCCATTAGTTCTCAAGAGAGATGGTTGCTTAAAGGAGCGTGGTGCTCGCTCTCTCTCCCCCTCTCTCCCTCCCTCTCTGGCCACGTGAGTTCTGCACAAGCAGCTCTGCTTCACTTTCTGCCACGAGTAGAAACAACCTGAGGCCCTCACAGAAGCTGAACAGATGCCCGTGCCTTGCTTCTTGTAAAACCTGCAGAACTGCGAGCCCAATAAACATCTTTATAAATAACCCAGCCTTGAGTATTCCTTTATAAGCAGCAGAAAATGAACTAAGACAGCATGTAAACCCAGCTAGTGCAGTCTTGCAATGGGACTCTATGTAATAAACAAATGAACTATTTTTTTCTTCTCAGGTGTGGAACTCTCTTTAATGACTTGAGAAGTTATCCTTTATGTAATCTTGGTGGAAGGTAAAGCCTCTGATGGTAAAAGTAGCTGACCAAGTTTTAGGCAGCATCACCAGCTCTGGCATCCAGTGACTGATGTCATGGTAGTGAAGACGAGAGCTATGATGTCTGTCATGTAATAGTACAGACGGTGGTGTCTTTACCTTAACCAGTTTGATGACATGATTTCAGGAGCTGTTTCTTAAATGCATGCCTCTAAGTCTGACTCTCCACTTTTCCTTCAAATAAATTCATTTTCTCTTTAAATCAATCAGAGTAAGTTTTTGTTGCTCACAGTTAAGCAGCCTCACTGATATAGACATTAGAATTAAAAGGATCAGCCCCTAAGAGAAATAGAAGAAATCAGGGATGGGCTATCTAATATGATTAAGCTAGAGTTGAAAACCTACCTTATTTAAAGGATTCTGATGCAAGTGATCTATTTCACATAGTAGCAAAAGTTTCTTAAATTATCAACTGAATTCACCTAGAGTAACAATCATTGAAATCAAGATTTTGGGTGACTGAGTGGCAGCTCAGAAACCACCTTACTGTGAAAGTTGTTTTCTGTGGAGTTAGAAAACTTAAAGAAAGAGAATAATGAGCTCAAACTTCAAAATTCTCAGCTCAAAGTACGTATAAACTAGGGACTCCCAATGCCTTCTGAAACAGACATACAAAAAAAAATGACAATAAAAAAAGAAATTTCTTATTTTTCGCAGTTCACAAGTTTTATCTCGTGGGTTGCCAAATTACAAAATCACTTGAATTTATGCCTAACCACTCTCTTTTTTGAAAGCAAGGGCATCGATTATAACAGAGAAGGACCCTGATGACTGAATGGAGATAACATGGGAGAATTCAGATAACTTTAATGTGCCCCACATCCCTCAAACTCTATGTTGGTTTCTCTTGCAAAATGAAGGTATTGGTGAGGTTCTTACTACCTCGATTAATGTCCTGTAATGATGTAGCCTGAGAGTGTTGCCTGGAAACCTCACACTCTATGCCAGACCCTCCCTCATTTTCTCTCAATACAGTCAGATACCAGCACTCCTCAAGAGGCCAATAAAAACGGCACACTCTGAAGGAAAAGAGCCGCCCATCACAGGAGTTGTGAGATTCTGCTAATTCATAAAAGCAGAGATCTGGGGAATATGTGTGGAGAGAGATTCGGAGGATGCTAAACCCAAGAGGGAAAAATATAGCTTTAGATCAGGCTGGATTTATTGATATGAAGGAGTTACCCAAGATTTTAGACTCAGTGTGCTCACTTGAGCAGTTGGGAGAAGTACTAAGCATCTGCTTAGTTGGCTGCTGAAATCTGGACTCCTGGGGACTGGTGTGAATGATAATGCTAGCTGACATACATGGAACTCTTGCTGGGAGCCAAGCACTGTTTACAGTGCTTTCATACGGTGTATTATCCTAATAATAAACCTATGATATATAGTATCACCCCCATTTATAAAGAAGGAAACTGAGGCATATGCAGGTTCAACAATTTTCTACATGCAGCTTATCAATGATAAAGCTCAGAATCAAATCAGATAGCTTAGTTCTAGACTATAGTTTGGGCTTTTAGGGCTATGCTAAGTTTTTTTTTATGAAAGTAAGATGCCAGGAAGACCTTAGTTTTATGTGGAGGGAGAACTGAAAAATTTACCAAAATGCTCCAATGGATATATCAAGTGTGACCTACTTATTCATGCCAATAGCATGTTCCCTGAGATGCCCAGAGGAAGTACTCATGCAGCACTGAGAAGGCCGCCATGAGGGGAATGACGGCATTTTGGGAGAGCACTAGAATGGCTTTTTCGGGGGAGGCCACACCTTATAACAAAGAGTTGTGGCCTTCATTCAGTTCCCAACTCTGCTTTCCATCAACTTTAAGCTCCTTGGAAAAAAAGAGACAGGATGCTTGCAGCAGAAACCACCGGATGGCCAAGCACAAGCCATTTCTAGTCCTGTTTCCTTTACCACATACCACTTTAAGACCAGCAGGAAGGGCAGGCCCCCTGGGCAGCAGGACAGTGCCACAGCTGACTTTTGGGGTGAAGCTGGGCACGTGGGAGCAGTCTGTCCCAACCCAGCAGCTTGAAGGCCTTGGGCCATGAACAGGCTACCGACCCATGGTAGTACTGGGGGCTTGGAGGCAGGGCAGGTGGAATTGGGCAGGGCTTCCCAGCTCTGCCTCCTGAGGTGCCCAGCAGGAATTGCTGTTGTCTACAGCCATACTACCCTGAATGTGCCTGTTCTTCCCTTCTCTCTGAAGGTAAGTCGGTTGGGCCTAGTTAGTACTTGGATGGGACATTACTGGGGAATACCGGGTGCCTTTTCTTTTGTGGCAGAGCTCCAGCCCTTTTCTCTCTGTCTGTCAGCCAGCTGATGCCCCCGCACTGGCACCTGCACCTGCATTGTCCCCATTGGCCGCCTCTGACGCGTGCTGCAGCAGCACAACACAGCCATGGAGCATCCAAGCCCTGCCACCTTGCAGCCTGGTGACACTGTGGTCAAACAGAGGGTGGCAAAATGTGACTCTGCAGCCACGGGCCTAGCTTGCCTATGTCCTGGGTCTCTCCCCACACATTAGACATTGGCTCAACAATGCATGGGCCAGCCAAGGGCAAAACCATGTCCCCGTACCTGGACTGCTAGGCTAACTGCGCGTGCCCGCTAGGCAAGGACTCCACAACCCTCCAGGCCTCAAGCCCCTTGAGCACAGTCACAGCCCTGGTCTGGGTAGACCACTAGAGCACTCACCAAATCTCAGACAAGCAAGAACAAACCAAGACACGCACCCAAGACAACTTACCCCACTCCAATGTCCCCAAAGTCCCCACCTCCAAAGGTCCCATATGCTCCCCTCATCCCCCACACACCCTACCAAGCAACATGAAACTCAGCTCAGGGGCTATGGGTGCTCCAGCTTACAAGCCCCACAGGAATCAGGGAAGAACAGGCTTCCTTAGACATTGGAGTGAACATTCTGAGGACCCTCAAGGGACAGGTCATCCCCACACCCTGCCTCTGTGTCTTGGCCCACTCCCAAGTTCACTCCCCACCTTGCCCTTGCACGGTAGAATGAGCCCATTCTGGCTGTCTCTGTCTTCCTGTTGCACTTGTTCTCATGTTTGAAAGTCTCTGCATGGGTGCATGTGGGTTTGCTCGGTGGTGGGACGGGAGGCTGTGGCAGCATGTGTGTGTATGTGTGTGTGTGTGGAGGGGGGTCTCCCTGATGAGATCAGGACCAGTACTCTAATGCCAAGGTGAAGTAGAGCAGCCCCCATTCCCACTGGGGGCCTGGCAGCAGCAGGTGCCTATAAAGTATACAGGATTAGATATTTGCTTTCTGTCTTGCTGCCAGTAGTGCTAGGGCAGGGGAAATGTGTGACCCAGTTCTGGCCAATGAGCTCTAAGGGGAAGTCTGCTGAGGGATTCTGGGGAAGATATTTTGTTTCCTTTTAAAGTAGATGCAGAGGAGAAAGGTTTTCACCTGGCCACCTCTGGACTTCCTGCCTTTGAATGAGGTCATGACTCTGGGGCAGCTGCAGCCATCATTCAAACACAAGGTATAAGCCTAAACTGAAAAGCCACTTGAATGTTGCAGTGCAGGCCACAAAAAGAACAGACTGTTCTTTGAAGAACAGTCCCAGCAACTATGTAGCTCCAGACTTGTTACATGAAGGAAACAAATCCCTGTTTGTTAGGGCACTGATGCGCGACTCTTCTAACACCTGTAGCCTAAAACATTTCTAAATGATAAAAAACCCTTGAGTGAGGACCCAAAATAACACCCACTGGTATATACTATGTATATTTTCCTTCCAACAATCGGAACAATGTCAGAACACCTCTATTCTTACCCTGTGTTTCTTGAAAACCTTAAAGAGAACCCAATGCATTTATGTAATTTATGGCAATACAGTTTTTAAAAATCCCCTCTCCATGTCTACCTGCTTTGATCACATGGTACTGACGCTCCAGAAGCAGCGGTTCTCAACCTGTGGGTCGTGACCCCTATGTAACAATGAAAATACATTGTGGCATTCAGAAGGTTGAGAACCACTGCTCCAGAGCATCTCACTCCATAGGTCTCTAGCTCTTTTTCCTTTCTTATTTATCCCTCCTTGTTGCTTCTGTCTTTATGATATAGATTCCTTGGTTTCTTGCCAGCAAAAATGAGGGGGAAGTTAAGGGAAGGCATAACTACAAAATTCCTTCTGGTGACTCCCTGTACTCCCACGTTAATAACTATTATTCCATCACACATCATTTTAACTTTTTAAACTTTTCTTAAACTGTGGCTTATAACTGTATTTTATTTTTTAAGTAAAGATGGCTTGGCTCAGTGCCTGTGGCTCAAGCGGCTAAGGCACTAGCCACATATACCTAAGGTGGTGGGTTCGAATCCAGCCTGGGCCCCCCAAACAACAATGATGGCTGCAACCAAAAATAGCCGGGCATTGTGGCAGGTGCCTGTGGTCCCAGCTACTTGGGAGGTGGAGGCAGGAGACTCGCTTGAGCCCAGGAGTTGGAGGTTGCTGTGAGCTGTGATGCCATGGCACTCTACCCAGAGGGACAGCTTGAGGCTCTGTCTCAAAAAAAAAAAAAAAAGATGGCTTCTTTTGGAAGACAATTTGATCTCAATATGAGGTAAAATCACATCTCATCAACGTCCCTTTTTCAAAAAGGGGGAAAATGAAAGAAAGGAGTCACTAGTCCCAAGCAACTTAGAAACCCAACTGTGAAAATTCTATCTCAAGGAATGGGGTTAATAATTTGTGAGTTTTTTGTTTGTTTTTTTTTTTTTTTTTTGAGAAAGAGTTTCACTATGTTACCTTAGGTAGAGCCACAGCTCACAGCAACCTCATACTTTGGGGCTTAAGTTATTCACTTGCCTCAGTCTCCCAAGTAGCTGGGACTAGAGGTGCCTGCCACAATACCTGGCTGTTTTTTTGTTGTTGTGGTTGTGGTTGTCATTGTTGCTTAGCAGGCCTGGGTGGGGCTCAAACCCAGCAGCCCCTGCATGTGTGTGACTGGGTCCCTAACCTACGGGCACTGAGCCTGATCTGTGGGTCTTAATTTCATTCTCTGAAACTGGTGCTCTATCCTCTAAATCATAATTCCTTTATTATGAAAAACAACACATATCATCATCTAAGTAGTTTTATCAGGTATTTCCTGCCTGAGAGTTTTGGGAATCCAAGAGCCTTTTTAAATTTCAAGTCCCCTCTGTCCCTCTCCAGCCAAGCTGGCAGTGTTTCTGGTAGTATAGCAACATCGAGTGCCTTTGTGGGTCTCCTGTGTATGTCACAGGTATTCACTTCACTAGATTAGGGGCTCTTCCACAGATCTTTCAGGGATAGTTCCCTGAGAGAGATAAAGGAGTCCATGAGTCATGTTTAATCTTTTCAAAGAGCCCTCCGTGTGACAGAATGCTACGACATTGTGTTTCTTCTCAGACACTAGCAAAGATTGTCCAGCCACATTGTTACTTTTCTCTCCAGAGATATTTTCCTGACAGTAAACCTCATAATTTTATCCTCTTTTGCAATAGGGGTACACAGAAAATTTCCAAAATCGTGAAGTCTTGGTTTCTTTTGCTTAATAGTCCTTTCCTCAAATTTCCCCTTTCTTCTTACATTTACTATAAGTGATAAAGAATAAGCCAGGTTGTATTGTCAACACTTTGTTTGGAACTCTCTACAGCTAAATATCCAAGTACATGGCTCACAAGTTCTACATTCCACATAAATAATGTGTCTTAGCTAACCTTTCATCTACAATATAGTAGTGTCGCAACCCGTCGGGCTCCTAAGGCCCTGGTCTCCACCCCCGCAAGAAGGAACCAGGTGTGACGTGGATTAGAAGTACAAGCTTGTGGGAGACGGGCTAGCCCTTACTTTCCGGGGAGCCCCGAGCAACCTCCGCACCAGCCTTTTATTGAAAGGGAATGATACAGGTGAGGGGAGTAATTAACAAGGACTACATGCTAAGGGCACGGGCTCCTTCTCCATAAGGAGCACCTGTGGACAAGTCCCCTGAGTGTCCAGCCATCAGCTGCAGATCATCCTGCTCAGATGTCATCTGGCTCTTGGCGTCCCCTCCATAGTAGGATCCCCTTTCCCCTAGTTTCCGAGAATATGTTTCCCACTTCCTCCTGAGCCCTCCCCAGCAGTCTTTAACATCTGGATTTCTACTAACAGCCTGTTTAAGGCAAACGTGGCCTTTTCTACCATATTCCTCGAAGGGTAGAAACCGTCACTCATTACCTAATTCAAGAGCCACTTCCTCATTTCTCGGGTATTTCTTACAGCATTGCCCCACTTCTTTGATACCAAAATCTGTCCTGGTTTTCTGTTGTTTCTGTACCAAATCATCACAAACCTAGTGGTTTCAGACAGCATTCATTTATTCTCTTACAGTTCTGAAGGTCAGCATTCTGAAATCATGGTGTTGGCACTGCTGCATTCCTTCTGGAGGCTTCAGAGCAGAGTCTGTTTCCTTGCCTTTTCCAGCGCTGGAAGGCTATTCTCAGATGCTGTTTGGGAGTGCATTTTTCAGCCTTCCCCAAGCCCCAACTCTTCGCCCCTCATTGAAACCGTGCCCTTTACTATGGAACTCTGCAGCGACCTCTCTGTGGGGATGTGGTGTCTTCACCCTTGAATTCTGGGCTTGGCCTTGTCACTTGCTTTGGCTAATAGAAAGTGGAAAAAATGATGCTTTCAAGAGATCTTTCAGATTTCCTCCTGCTCTCTTAAGCATTGGCATTTTTATGAGAAGGGGTATTTCCTCTAGTCTAGCCCTGTGATCCCAAGAGATGGATTAGGGGTGTATGCAGCAAAGCTGTCCCCACCAAGCCCAGCTTAGAGTGTAGCCCCAAGCTGCTCTGCAGACACAGTGTGAGCCCAGGAAAAAGCAGATAGTTACTGCAGCTAAGCCTCAACTGTGTGAGAAATAAATGCTTGCCACTGAATGCCACTGACAATGGTGTGTTAAGCAGCAAGACAAGTCTTTTATTTGCAAAATAACTTTACGGCCTAAGGGAAAACTACCAATGTCTATTCAGTTATTCTTAATACTTACACTCATGTGAATTTAAGCACACACACGGGCATGGCAGCTCTTCATGCTATGGTGTATCAGACTTAATTTTTAGCATTTCTTAAAAACTGCTTCCAAGGAAAATATCACCTGACTGAAGAAAAATTTTTGTGAATCTCAGAAAAATCAGGGAAGACGGATTAAAATGGAGGGGCCACCTTTCTTGGAACATCACTACCAGAAGATTAATTTACAAGGGAATTTGCCGAAACAGGCTTCCAAAAGATCTCTGTAAAGAATGCCTTCAGGGCTAAGGTGCCAGCCACATACACCTGAGCTGGTGGGTTCAAATCCAGTCCGGCCCGCCAAACAACAATGATGGCTGCAACAAAAAATAGCTGGGCATTGTGGTGAGTGCCTGTAGTCCCAGCTACTTGGGAGGTGGAGGCAGGAGAATCGCTTGAGCCCAGGAGTTGGAGGTTGCTGTGAGCTGTGATACCATAGCACTCTACCCAGGGCAACAACTTGAGGCTCTGTCTCAAAAAAAAAAAAAAAAAAAGAACGCCTTCAGGTATTGCACATAAACTCTGCCCATAATTTATGAGCTTTGCAATTTAGAAAGGATTTCTCAAAGTGTGTTCTTTGCAACACTAGTTCAGCAGTTTCTTAATCGTTGGAGTATATGTAGCAGCCGTGATATCGACTGATAGCCGATTGTACACATCTCTTCCCAGCTCATGTTCAGTGACACAGGCTGATAGACAGTAACGAGCCATGGAGGGAATCCTTACACCACAGATGCTCTGCTTCAGTTATGGATGTGTGCCCTGGGTCACAATAGAAAGTGTATTTCTTACTCTGGGTCATGGTCAGAGGCTCAGACAACCATGGCTCGCATAGTGATTGAGTAAACTTCAATTTCCCACGGTACTAACAGTCTATTTGTGTGAAACCTTGCTGCACCTGGAAGCAAAGCTTGACATAGTAGCAAAGCAAATTGTGACACTACCCAAATTAATTTGAAAGCAGAGGCATTTTTCTATGGATGTTTTTGCCACTGGTGTTCAGGTTTCTGTGTTCTCTTTGTCTTCTCTCTGGCTGGAGGAGTGGAGTGGGAAGTGATAATTCATTCTAATGTTTCAAGTCATGACTTGAAATTTATGGGAAAAGAGTAGGTATTCAAGAATGAGAAAAGAAAGGGTATTTTCCTTGCTTGACTTCAAAAGATGGCAATGATCCTTGCTGCCCTATTCTCAGACCAGGCCCTAAACCCTCACTGTGCCTTTTTTGAGTGAGGGAGGGGACAGAATTTGGGTTTGAACCATGCCCTGTCTGCAGCCAGCAGACCCTTGCATAGTAATTTAAGAGGATTTTTGCTTTAGAAGAATTTACTGGCTCAGCTGGGCTGGGAACTAGAAGTAAATCAAGTTAACATTACTAATAGAGGCTGGAAAAATCTCTGAGCCAAATAAGAAACATTTGTGTGTCCACAGAAGGTTGAGATGCTGCTCTTCTTTGATTTCACCATATTTTGATGAAACACAGAACATATTTTGACCAACACACTCAACCTTTGCCTTAGCTTTATGGATTTCTCTTCATTCTAAGCCTCAACTGTATTAGAGTCTAATATGTAATTAGACTATCAGAGCCTTTCCTGTATATTTTACTTGAGTTCCTCACTTTTGCTGCAGCAAAAGTTTAAACAGGAGTACTAGGCACTGATATGAAAGAGTTGTTGATATGAATACGTTGTTCCTAGAACTACATAGTAAAGGCCACTGCAGTAACAGTGCTCTATTCTGATTGGCCTTCATCAAGTCTCATGGCATTGACAGTCTTTGACCACACCCGTACCTCTAGAACCTCATCATTTGATTTGATCATTGACTCTGGTTACTCTTACCTAAATAGTTATGCAGATGCAGGATAAATTTGAGCGTTCACCCTCCCCACAACTTCCAACCAGATCAATGCCCCTGAGCTACCCTTGTATGGGAATATTAGAAGCCCACTGGTATCAGAGCTCTCAGGCAGCAACACTTCACTAAGAAAGGCACAAAAAAGCAACAACTATTGAAGTTCTAGTACTAGTCATAGCTAGCTCTACAAACCAGGCATACTTCTGGGTACTTTATTCACATTAAATCACAAAACTCCTCTGAAATCAATGCTATTAATATCATTTTACAATGGAGGAAAACTGAGATTAAGTAACTTGCTCAAGATCACAGAGTCATGGTGGTGAAATCTGGACCTAAATCCAGAGAGACTGGCCAATGACTTGGGCTCCCAGAAAGTTGAATCCTACCCCTAACTCTGATGCCTTTCCATTTCCCTGTAGATTGGGTCCTAATTCAGGTGAGAAGCTCAGAGGGTCCTTCCTCATGCTGTCTGTCCTTGGCTGTCTCTCCTCACTCTTCTTGCCCCGAAGTTGCAATACTGTTTTGTAGCTGCTTTTGCGAAACCTCTTCCCTTCTATATCAAGGGAATTGGGATGCCACTGACTCCATCTGAAGTTATATGTTAAAAGATAAATCACCTTCAAACTTCAGTGTTTGACTTTTTTTTTTAGGGTTGTGTATATAGATAGATAGATAGATAGATTTATTTTTACTTTTTTAGTCCTTCTTTCAATTGTATCTTGCCCCCTAAAGGTGTGTCACACACCAAGACTCCATCCCCCACTCCTTCCCTCTCTCTACTCTTCCTTCCCCCCCTCCTTCTTTCTCTCTCTGCTTTCCCAGTGTTTGACTTTTATAATAAAAAAAAGTAATGATGAATTCTGCAATGGATTACATTAATAATAATGGCATGTGCCAAGGTCAAAAACCACAAAAGTAATAATAATCATAGTATACATTTAGTTACTTATAATCCCTCAAAAATATTACACTATACCTGAACCCTATGCTCCAGGAAAACTGCAACAGTTAAGAAATTCTTCTATTCTTTTGTTTTATGAATTCCCTCACCCTTTTCTCTTCCAGAAAATTACTAATTTTCTAGAAAGAGCCTTTCCTTCCTACCAATAGATAAGACTTGCCTCCATTCTTCCTGACAATTCCATTGCACACCTGATTCTGTGAAACCCCTTCCTTCCCTTTGAGAGTCTTCGTTAATGAATAGTTTCCCTATTGCAATAGGCTAAATACAATTGTCTCCTTAATTGTCTAGTGCATTTTGTCTTTGACAGTTTTGTGCCATCACTCAGGTGGGACTGGACCTTCTTCTCAAGCCCTTGGGTCTTTAAGTCCTGATTTGTTCTATTCCTGACAGCTGGCTGGGAGACCCAACATTGAGTCTGACTCCCAATCCCATATCTGAGACTCTTGTCTATAGGTAGCATGGTAAGGATTTGATTTAGACTAGTAGTTCTCAATCTTCTTATTGCTGCAACCCTTTAATATAGTTCCTGTGGTCACAACCCACAGGTTGAAAACCACTGATTTAGACTTTTTCTCAGTCTTTGCTTGATATCTGCTGCCAGCTTCTCTTGGTTTTGTGGTGTGACCATTTGTGTTCTCTGTAAATGGTCACCAGCTCATAGAGATCTTAAGTCTGCTCAGTGACAGGAGACAATTGGCTTTGTTGTTACTCTTTTCTGTTTGTCTATTTTGAATTTAGATCAATTAAGAATTTTTACCCAATGAGAAGAGAAAATTTATTTGATAAAATCCAGTGATATTTTTATTTGTGTTTATGTTTGACTCAAGGCTACAATTTAAAAATTGAAGCTACAAAGTCTCTGCCTGTATTTGTATGTACAGGGGATATGTGTCTGTGAGTTTGTAATATTTTCCTACTTTCAGATGGCATCACTAAGTTAGATTATGAAATGCCTTAATGGTGCTCTATTCTGATTGGATTAGTAATACATGGTTATATAAAGTGAATATTTCTAAAATTCCCATGTATGATATCAAGAGGCTATTTCTTTGGGTCGGTTAATAAACAGGTTCATTTCTTATCACTCTAAGAATCTAAACAAAAAGAGATGTGCTTTTGTTAAGCAAAAAAGAGAGTAGTTTTGTTCTAAAGTAAAATGACTTGTTGCTCTAGAATAAAAAAGAGGAAGGTTTAGGACAAAACCTGGATGGATACAAAGCATTGTAGGAAGTTTACAGAAATGAAATTTTATCTGCCATGGTCAAAGCTGCCTAATCATGACAGCTTATGACTTATTTATAAGATTTTCAAAAAGATAGTAACAAGTATTATATTGATGAAAAACTAGAATTTGGGTCTCTCTGTTAATATGATAGATTTTAAAAATACTATTGGTCTATTCTTGATAGGGGATTGCAAAATGTTATTCTTACCTTCTGTGTAATCTGCTTGGATTACAAAAATCCTGTGTAGTGTAAGAATAATTTACTGTCCTTCATGTTGACTTTGTCGTGTCCTTGATTATCTAAAAGAACGAAGCCTTCTCACTTTTGAAAGATCTAAGTTAAAGTTGTTTACCATCATGTTACCTCCTATGCATACTTCTTAAATCTATTATCATCACTTTGATGAAATTGATGGTCACATATTGTTCTTGATAACCCATGATCATATCTTGACTGGTGTTCAAATCTCCTCAACATTTTTGATAGTTTGCCCATCCTTAATTGAATCCAAAGGGATAATTTTTTATACCTAAGACTGCCTTTTAGATTTTCCAGAGGATCCTTCTAATACATGCCTACATAACAGAAAATCTCAAGGGAATTGTTTCTTTTATTTTATAAAAAAGAGACTGTCTAAAATTAGGTTTATTTGATGTTACTATAGATAAGTTGCATGGGAAGCATTATCAAATCCTAAGAGATACATAATCTTCCCTAGTTTAAATTTGTATGGGGAGAATGTTATTAATACAAATATTTTGAAATTACACACTGTATGGGAAGTTCCTAGAGAACGGTCAGTGCTTTTGCTGTCCATGATATAGTTCTATGACTCAGAGTCCTGCTGCTGCTTTGCCAGATACAAGACAACAATGTGGTGCTATCAGTCATCATTTCATTTCTTTGTTTTGATTTCAGTGTTAATGTGGTCACAACTTTACTTCTTTAATTTAAATCATTTAGGCCAGTGGCTTCCAAGTTGGGATTTCCATCACTTACCTATAGAGTTTTTTTGGTATATAGATGTTTAGGACTTATTCCAGATTTATGGAATCTCATTACTTGATATTCTTAACATATTTTTTGGTTACTCTAACTATATACTTAATATGCTATACTGTCTCAGGATTATTATATGCCAGATATTATATATTTCTCTGTGAAGATTATGTTCATCCATTCATATAAACTAGTTGTATTGTCCACTCTTTTTTGAAAACAGAATTAATCATTATGTTTACACCTATTTTGTCTAAGACTTGTTTTGGATGAACTAATTTGTTTTGTAAGCTACATCAAAATTTTCTTGTTAGTTATATTATTCTTATAATACATTTTCATCAGGTCTTCCACCTTTGAAAATGATCAGCAACACATTCACCACAATCAATTTAAGTCTCTTGTCATTTACAGATACATTTTGTTTTACGCTGATGCTTCCCTGAAAAATAATGCAGTTAGCTACAGGCCTGAGTGGTTTTTCTTCAACAAAGAAATATCTCAGAGCCCCATGGGGGAAGAAAAACTTTGTGAAGTACTTTTGGGCTTAGGCTTTTGAAGACTTTGCTTAAAGAACTTAGAGACCATATCTATATCCATAGACTGAGTCAGGATTTCCAGAATTTCAGTTAAAAAAAAAAAAAATGAGTTTTTTACTGAGCAATCAATGAATTCACAGCCCAATGTATATATAAGCCAATACTATGGCACTGGCCTTTAAGGGGGGGAAAAAAGCTTTCTTCAGGTACACTGGCAAGAAGACAAGAGGAAATGCTTACTGCAAACTAATACAGCCTCTTTGGAAGGAAGTATGGAAAATCTTCAAAGAACTCAAAATAGACCTTCCATTTGGTCCTGCAATCCCACTTCTAGGCATCTACCCAGAAGGAAAAAAACTATTTTATCATAAGGACATTTGACTAGATTGTTTATTGCAGCTCAATTTATAATCTCTAAGATATGGAAATAACCTAAATGCCCATCAACCCAGGAACGGATTAATAAATGGTGGTATATGTATACCATGGAATACTATTCAGCCATAAGAAAAGATGGAGACTTTATATCTTTAATATTAACCTGTATGGAGTTGAAAACATTCTTCTTAGTAAAGTATCATAAGAATAGAAAAGCAGGTATCCGATGTACTCAATACTAACATGAAGCCAGTAGAGGATCTAATACACACCCACATAAGAGAAAAAGTCAATTCAATTCAGGATAGGGGGAGGGAGGCAGAGGGGAAGAGAGAGGGGGATGGGTGTGCTCCCACTTAATGGACACCTCCTGGGGGCAGGACACACAACTATATCAGGGACTTTACGTAACAAAGGCAAACATTGTTACCTCACAGTAATCTGAAATGTAAAAAAGAGAAGAAATGTTTAAGTCTGTCTCCTGAGCTAGGAGCAGGGTCAGGTTTTATATACACAGGGTAATGAGGTAATATGATTGGATCTTGTAAGAGGATGATGCCAGGAGGCACCCTCTGCCTGAGATGTGCCATGGGGTGATGCCAGGGACTGATCTGATTGGACCCTGAGCCTGTCATGCTGAGTCCCAACTCCTCAGTCCAGTCTGAGAGTTTAGGTTCTCCCTCTGGTTGCAGGCTTGGTTCATCTGGGCATGTTCAGGTTATGTGACCTTCAACACAGGGACCAACAAAAGCAACTCGCAACTTTGTTACGTAACAGTTGTGCCAGATTGGTCTGGTGCAGTCACAAATCCTCTCCTTTTTATGTCCATCCCTCAATCCGAAGGGGAAAAGAGAGATTACCATCCTAAGCTACATCCTGCTGGGTAGGGATATAGACCTCGGTTAGAAGAATAAAATCATTTAGCACTTGCTATAGGAATTCCCTGATATCTAGGGCACATTTTATAAGGAATTATTTTGACCATATTCTCGGAAAAAGTTATAACGACTAAGCGACCTAAGCATCATTTGTTCCAGAGAACAAGGGAAAGTTTAGGTTTTATGAGCAAAAGTTCCTGTCCAGGTTCCCAGTCAAGTCTGCTTGAGAAAATGAAGAAGTAAAGCTTGAACGAGTTCTGACTGATTCAAATGAGCCTTGAAAGTCCCACGGATAAAAAGATGCCAGTTTTCAAAGAACGCAGAGGACACGTGTGACGCCTAGTCACCAAATGGCTGCTTGGCTGTCCTTTAAATTTAGGCCCAGCTACCCGGTCAGTATCGACCTTGAAGAATTGGCTGAAACTTGTTGGCAGACAGCGCTGCATTCCAACACAACACCAGGAACTTGCCCCCGCAACTTCCAGTTCCACACAGGGATCCCAGCGGCAGGACAAGGTCCATTGAACAACAAATGCCACTCACTTAGGACAGGCGCCCAGGTACCTGTTAAATTTGAGCCACAGTCTCTTGGGTTAAATTGGTTCTGGTTTCCAGCTGGAGAAAGTTGAAAATTTCAAGGGCTGGGTCAGCATAATCCAGGCGGGGGCTCTTAGAGACACCTGTGAAAACAAGCAAGCAAAATTTTAAAGAGGGGTCAAATGCTGAGCTAAACATGAGCAGGATCATTGAGACTCACAAGGTGTAATACAGAAGGAATTCGACACAGGGGAAACCACGTGAAAATGTCTGGAGATTAGAAATTTAAGGATGTGGGTGGCACCTGTGGCTCACGGAGTAGGGCACCGGCCCCATATACCAGAGGAGGTAGGTTCAAAATCTGGCCCTGGCCAAAAGAAATTTAACTCTGTAAGACCAACCAGGAAGCATCTGAAGGTGTCCCTTTCAGAATTTGGTTTGCTTTAAGACCTTAGGTATTCCCAACTCTTACTGACTGAAGTATTTACCCAGGTACAGCAACAAGTGTTCGTAATGGCACAAACGACATTACCCTGTGTAGTGAGGTGATAGTTTAGAGCAATGATGTTCAATCTGTGTGCCATGAGAGGATCTTAGGCATTCCATAGAATTTTAAGAAGTTCAAAGCATAATATATTATTTTCTTTACCCCTCTTTTTTTATTTTGTTTTGATCAGTATAATTTGAGTGTGCTGTAGAAGTTTAGCCAAAGGTTCAAGTGTGCTGTGAGATAACAAAGGTTGTAAAACACTGGGCTAGAGCAAGTGGTTGTCTAGCACCACACAAGCAAAAGAGCCCAGGGATGTCTATTGTGCCCTGGTGGCTTGGGCAGTGGAGTGGGAAATTCTGTTAACAGCCTGGGAAAGGTTTCTGACAATATATCCATTCCAAGCAGAACCTAGACCCAAGCCAAGACCCCAGAAACCTTCCTAATCTATTGTATTTTATTGTGGGTTTTTTTTGGGGGGGGGGCTGGAGCTGGGTTTGAACCTGCCACCTCCAGCATATGGGGCTGGCACCCTACTCCTTTGAGCCACAGGTGCCACCCAATATAATGCACACTTTTTTTCAATGTCAAGAAGAAAGTGGCTGTGAAATTGCTTAAAAAATGCAGCATCAGGGTTTGGCACCTGTAGCACAGTGCTTACGGTGCCAGCCACATATACCAAGGCTGGCAGGTTGAACCTGGGCCAGCTAAACAACAAAGACAACCA